>NC_061120.1:138275913-138494743 GCF_002878395.1 Capsicum annuum | reverse complement strand
TGTGTGCAGGAAATTTTCCTGCACATTTACTGTTCACAACATCCCGGCCACCGTTTTATAGTTTCGAACGTGCTCGATTATATCCGAAACTTATCCGTTTTTGGAAATATTTATATCGTTGGAAAGCTTATTCAATAACCTTCGTATGGAACCATCGACGGGCAAATTCCGGTATAAATAAAATAAAAAATTAATTCCATATAAATAAGACCAATACACGTACTTGAATACGCCAATACATGTACTTGAATACGGGGTGTTACATAAAACTTCATAAGTGTTCTTGATATAATCTTGAACTTGTGTTGAAGTATTTGTGCAAAAACACAGATTGTGTACCCGAAACAACAAAACTTGCTTTCCCAGTAAATAAAAAGAAACGTTTTTTTTTATTTTTAAAAAGCACCTAACACTTCAATACTTGCAAAAGGAGTATGGGAAGGAGAGTAAAGCCAACAAAATACTGCTATCCGTTTCCTTTATCACCTTAATTTCAATTCATGTAATTTTATTTCATTTTTAATTTGTTCAAAAAAAGTTTCTTTTATATTTTCCAATAAATTCAACACAATTTTTAAGTTTTATTCTAAATAAAGAGCTTTTATAGCCACATAATATTATGATGTTTAAATTATACTTTTGAAATTTTTTATAGCAATAGAAATGTTCAATATCTAACATCACAAGTTTCAGAAGTTCACGTTCGAATACTATCACATGAAATGTGTCAGAGAGTACTAGCTACGCATGAACGAAAGGAATCATAGAGAACATAATTTAGATGTGAGGCCACAAAGGAGTTAGCATTACCTAATCCCCTATAAAGGCAGAGTTACACCTTACAAAAATTAGCTAGCATAAACTAGATGGAGTAGCATAATATCTAGTGCATCAACTAGATGAGAAGTATGTAGTTACTTCTTTCCCAACGTATTTAAAGATTGACTCAATTAACACCCAACCACTCGACTAATATCATTCTTAATTAGTTTAATTGACTAATTAAAAATGTTTGCCTTGCAAAATCACTTTGATAGGTTTATTTTCTAGTGTAATTTGATTGATAATAAAAGCAAGCAAATATGACAATGGCGTAAGGCAGAAAATAGCGCATGAGGAGAGTGTCCTATTGATATTTTTGAGTATAACTTGATACTTGAGATATTTGTAAAATAAAATGCTTTTTGCTCATTAGTGACAAAAGCAATTTTTTCCTTCTTAAAAAAAATAATTTCATCAAGAAAGATAGTTCAGGAAAATTGTGATTCCTCTAAAAACGAACAGAAAAGGCAACATGGGAACACGTTTCTCCTTTCAATGGTCTTGTTCTAACGTAACCTTTAACTCCACTACCATTATTACTGCAATTCTTCATCATTGTCTATGTCATATGGACCAGTCAAAAACTGCAAATGAAATGTGACACATTCTAGAAAGCATATTAAGACCAAATGGTGTTGGGATCGAAATATCGATGAGTCATGCATCGTGCATGCATAGACAATGATGCATGCGTAAGCTAATAATTGTAAATTACTATGATAAAAGAGATAATAAAAAATATTATAAAAAATATTCATAATTTTATATGGTCTGGTCAAGTGATAGGGAAAACTCATATTAAAAACTCCAAACCTATTGAGAGAATAGTCCCCCTATATAAAATTCTTTAACGACCGCATTGTGGATCTCGATCCTTTACATAAGTTCAAAACTTTTCTTCAGGCCCTTTTCTGCCAAATAAACTTTTTCCGCTAAGAAAAACTTTTTGACATAAAATACAATTGTGATACAGCTAAGGTAGAAAATTCAGGATAAAATCCAACCAAATTCAAGTCCAAAAAAGTTAGGGGGATGAAATTAAGAAGCATTAAAAAAAACAAGCATTAATTTGTACGCGTTGATCTTAGCTTCGAAAAATTGATTAGTATAAGTAGCTAGACTCGAGCCTACTTTTCTAGAGCCTCAAGTTATAAACAACACTAATTATATATACTTCTCCATCAATCATCTCATCCATACATGCACATTCAAAAAATGCTAGAACGTTTAACCAAAGAAAAAAAAAATGCTAGAACGAAACAATAGTAGCAATAGAATATTATCAATGGAAGTGGAATCATCATCAGATCCAGTAGAGAACAGATCATACAACGTTGCAGATTGTAAGTACGCAAGAAGGCATAAGAGAAAAAGGAAAATATGCATGTTGGTTCTATGTGCCTATATGCTTTTGGCTATAACCTATACTATCTTGAATTTCGCTGTTTTTAGGCCCAAGCGTCCTACTATCTCGATCAATTCCATCATTCTGCAGGACTTGGCCGTGTCCGCCGACACCGCCAAGCTCAAGGTCTTCCTCAACATTACCTTGAATGGCACCATCTGGGTTGAGAACCCCAACAGGTAGAAACAGGTTCATGATTTAAAGTTAGTGAGTTAGAAATTTTTTAACTTATTAACTTAACATTTATAGAATTATATTTCTTTATTCATTTTTACTTATCATGTTTTGATTTTCGATAGTTAAATTGTATCAACTTTGGCCAATATTTTGACATATATTTTTTTTAGCATATTAATATGAGAAAGCTTGTGCTTATGATATTTTTCGTATAGTTTTTGAATACTTAAATTTAAAATTTAAAATTTTAGATATTGCATTAATTTAATTCAATTTAGCTTCGAAGATTAGTCAAATCGACTCTCGTAAAGTGAAACATGACAATTAAAAATGAAGGAGAGTACTTTTACTAGTTGTTTCGTCACACACAAGTAGGAATAGTTTCTCTTTTTAACCCTTAATTATTATTAATAAAGAAATTTTGAACTTGGTCCTTAAATATAAGTTGTATTAAATTAAATAAATAAAAAATATGTTTTAATCCCTTTAAATAAAAACTTGATTGTATCAATAATTTTTCGAGATATCAGCGACATGTAGACTAATCCAATAGAGCATACACATGACCAGTTAAATTGTTCAGAAATTAATATTATGTTATATCTATAACATAATAACAAACAGAAGGAATGAGCATTGCGCATTTCAATTAATTGAATACTATATTTGCTTAATCATATATCACAAGGAATTAAGCAGAATTTGTTGATATTTCAAGCACGAAAAATGTGAGGTTCCCCACATATATAACATATTCATATAAATGATAGCATATCAATTACCATGTATCTTCAGATTACCAATTATTAAGGCATATCAAAATTTACATGCAACTATTTATTATGATCCAATAATTGTTACACAGTTAAAATACAAAACTTAAACTCATACTACAATGCATATGATGTGAAAAATGATAGATTCAGTTGGACCAACTTCTAACAGTACTCCAGGTCCGTTTCTATCAACAGGGTCAGTTTTCAATACGAAGACATCAACCCTTATATCGAGTATGGAGATGAAAAAGTAGGAGATGTTCACATACCGGCTGGAAAGATCGGGCCACGGACCACAACAACTATGAACTTCACGATGATCATAATGGCGGATAGGCTGTCGTCGGATCCCAATTTTTTTTCGGACGTTGTTGAAAAGGGGATGTTGCCGTTAACTGCTTATGTGAAACTGAGGGGCAAAGTAAAACTAAATGTGTTGTTCAAAATCAAGGTTAAAGTTTCTACCAGGTGCCATCTGTCGTTGGATATCCGCATGGCAACTACCGCCAACCAATCTTGTCACTCCAAGATTAAGTTATAGCGTAGCTTAAATATATGTGGATTCATCCACTATTCAATATAAGCCAGATTCAAACTTTAAAATTTATGAGTTTTGAATTATAATTTTATGTATTTTAAATTTACAATTTGTTTGTATTAATTAATAGCTTATTTGGGATTGTTTTTCTTTCTCGAAAAAGCATTTCTTTTGAGGAAAAAAAAATAGAAGTGTGTTTGGTAAACTTGTAAAAGTTCTTTTAAAAACAAGCAAAAACAATTTTTCTGCTTCTGGGAAGGAGCATAAAATTTCTGTTTTCCAAAAAAAGTAGAAACAGAACCAGGAAATTATTTTTTTATGAGAAAAATATCCTTATCACACACACAAAAAAGAGACACATGTATCTCCCTTATTAATTAATTAGCGTATCTTATAAATTTGATTAAAATTTGATTTTAAAATTTTATACTTCATATTTATGTCAAAATTCTGTATTTCATTCTGCGATTTATATATAATTCATGAAAAGTGACATATTTGTTACCATGTGGTGAATTTTATCATATGTAGTGATTTGATTTATGAAATAATTTTTAAATTTATTTTTGCTTGACGTTTTTAAGTAATATTAAATTATTTAAGTAATATATCATTATTTAATATTTTTAAATATATCTATGTATATAAATATTGATTGAAAACTTTATAATAAGTACTTTTTAATTAAATACAAATAAATTTTTAATTAAAAATATTACAATAGATATTTAAATAAGTTTTCTCTATAAAATAATTTTAGTAGTAAAAGTCTATTGATACATGTTTTTTTTTGGTCATTTGTCTCTCAAAAGTACTTCTTAAAAAAGATTATCCAAACACAATATATTTATCCAAAGCACTTTTCAAATGAATTTATCAAACACAGATTATTTTTTCTTCAAAAGCATTTTTCTAAAAAGCTATTTTATAAAAGTATTTTTCAAATAGGCAGATTTCTAACCGCAATCTCAAATGGGCTCTAAATTTTTAAAATAAATACATTGTAGACACGTAATTTTTTCCCGTAAAAAAAATATTTTTATTATCTTATCTTGTTTTATCATGCACCCTGCCCTATTCCATAATTTTTTCCAAAATAGGACAAAAATAACCAAATCTACAACAAATTGACACCTCATCATGCCACCCAACACCTCACTCCTCACTTTTCATTGGATACATACAAAAGAACGCGCCATACTCATTCTTTCCACAAGCCACCTCATTTTTCCACAAGCCACAAAAAATATGCATCCACATAGGATAAATAAAAAAAAAAAAGGAACAAAACGTGGATTTCAACTTCTTTCTTTTTGGAGGAGATGTGCACACATCTGGGAAGGGAATAAAGAGGATTTTCCTTTTTTCTTCTTCTTTTTGGACGCACAATAAAAGAAAATCCCATTGTTTCTGGTTTCTTTATCACAATACACACACACGCACTCATCGAAAAACATAGACTGATTGGAAGTGCACACACGCACGTAGTAAGCAGAAATTTGAGAATGAAGAGCGATTGACGGGGAGTCAGTGATAAATAGCGAAGCTGAGTCAGATCTGGTCATCTTCTTGAGCTTTTTCGATGAACTTTTCACCAGAATTAATTTACAGGTCGTCGTCCACGCTATCTATTCCTAAACTCCCGAGATTCCTTCGATTGCAAAGTAGATCCGGCCGGAAAAACACTAAGGTCGTCGGAACCAGCCCTTTCTTGTCGTGTTCTGCCATCATTTTAGCTCATCGGAGCTCAGGCTTCGCGGGTTTTTGGTTTCTGTCGTATCAATGGGAGTTTTGGGTTCATCTACTTTTGCATTTCATCATCAATATCGGTCCTTAAGATTTTCATGATCAAATCTCATCGTCGTTCGTGATTGGGTTTCGAATTAAGAAGTTGTCTCACTGGTTTTGAACTTATCTGATTAGTTTTTCTCTATACCGAGTTGGATTCATCGCGATCGAGGTTTGCTATTCGGATTTCTAAAGTTTGAATCTTCTTAAATATTATTATCAACAAAAATTGATTATCGAAAGGTCCATTTCTTTAATCCGTTCTCTCTTTTTTATCTTAATTTGTTGAATTGCTTATGTTTGAGATTGGATGATTTGGTGGATGTTTGATATCATTCATGTGAAATTCGTATGATTACTATGCTTTAATTGTCATTATGTCTATGTTGTTGATATTGGATTTTGAGTTGAAAAAAATTGAATCAATAATCGAAGCATGTGTTAATCGTTGGTTGAGAAGGAAATTTGGGGTGGAATTGCGAGATTGATAAAACGACTGAATTTGGTTAATGTTGGTTTGTTGTTGTTTTTGCTTAATTCGAAATCAATATTAAGTTTGTGAATTCGATAGTATCATGATAGGTCGATTCGGATAGGCAAATGTAGGTTCGGGTAGGCAAATTTAGAACTTGTGTTTGGTTGAATGTTTGAATGTGTGTGAGAATGTTTCTTTCTAGTTTATTGTATTTTATTCAAGTGTATTCATTTGGTCCAGGAATGCCCCGAGGTTTCATGTATTTATTCATCGGGGAATGTCCACACGTATTATGTCTTCGAAGAAAGTTCGTGATCAAGGCCCGAGGCATCGGGTAAAACATTGGAGCTTAGTCTAGGTTTAGTTTAGAATAGGTTTTATATTTTTCGCATTTTTATATTTCGGACTGTATAATTGGACTGGACAGTAAATTTTGGATTATTTTATTTTGTTTGCTTGATTGATTATTTTGCGTGCTTTGTATCATTTATACATTCATAGTGTCAAAATTAGCCGATACATTCCACTAAGTGACCGTGGTCGAACCACAGGATCGAGGGGTGCCTAACACCTTTCCCTCGGTCAACAGAATTCCTTAGCCGGAATCTATGTCGCAAACTAGTTTCAAAGAGTCAAATGGTTTTGAAAAAGATTTTCCAAAGGTGACTTGGCACACCGAATTATGCCAAGTGACAACTCTGAATAAAGAATGTAAATAATCTTTTTTCGAAACAAACTTTCATCTTTTGTTACTTTAATAATAAAAACACTTTTCAAACTTTAAAATATAGATCTTTTGGTAGAAAAAAGGGGTGTGACAGCTCTAGCGACTCTGCTGGGGATTTTTCAGAATTTGAGCTTATTTTTTGAGTTGTATCAGCTTAGTTTGACATTGTAGGTGTATAAACGTTGTTTGTGTTATTGTTTGTGTTATTATTTTATCATTTTTGAGTTCCTACGTGCTAGATGTTTACAGTTTTATCTTATGTATTACCTCTTTATATCTGGCATCATGTGCATAAATTGAGTCATTCTTTCTGCAACAAGTTCATAGTACAAGTGTGTATACGACCTCTAGTTGAGTCACCCTTTTTTTAGGAGGGGGAGCCGTTGAGTTGTATGGAGTAGGTGGAAATCTATTGCAGCCACTATCGATCATACACTCCCCCAAACAGCCTTGTTAGTAAACTCCAATGTAGGTCAGCCTTTAGGTCATGCTTATGTACATCATATTGAGACCTAGCAGGGCCCACTTGGTCCTTTGTAGGAGACTCACCTCTAAAGCATCCCTACGTGCTAAATCTTGCATCTTTGAGGTAACGTGGTCATTTGACGGACTGATTTGGAGAAACATGTGTTAGAAGTAAAGTGTGTAGGCAATGAAAAATCGAAAAGTGAGTCAAAAAAGAGTTTCATAGTTTATTTTAGAGTTCTTTATGACTTTTGCTCTTCACAACCCAAAAATTCAAAAAATATTTTTTTTTACCTTTTGCATTTAT
This sequence comes from Capsicum annuum, assembly GCF_002878395.1. NCBI lineage: Eukaryota > Viridiplantae > Streptophyta > Magnoliopsida > Solanales > Solanaceae > Capsicum > Capsicum annuum. The sequence continues at coordinate 138,487,263 of NC_061120.1, read as the reverse complement.
TTTCTCAAAAGAATAAAAATTCAAAAAAAGATCTTTTACCTTTTGCACTCGTTTGTCAAAAAAAATAATAATAAAAGAACATCAAAAAGATTTTTTTCTTGTTTCATTAGTGAGCATTCACAATTCGAAAACTCCAAAAATATTTTTTTCAATAGGAGTTTGTTATAAAAGAAAAATTCAAAAAAGATGGTAGAAGTTTTGTATATTTCATATGATGAAAATACCAAAAAGATTTTTCTTTCGTAGTTGTTGGTGTCGATTTTATATGAAGCGTCAAATTAAAAAAACCAAAAAGATATTATCAATGTTTTTTATTTTCTGTCTTTAGTCATGTCTCTAAAGTTAGAGTTCGGTCGGTTCTTTAAGCTTTAATTGTATATTCTGGACGAAAAACACAAACCTAATTCTCGTCCCTTGGGGTGGGATACGTAGGCAACCCTCGGTGGGTCCGGTAATCTTCTAGTTTGGTTGGTATCTTTTTTCTAGCCACGGGTCATTTTTTCTTTAGTTTTGTGTTACCGGTCATAACCAAATAGGTTGTTTTTCATTAGTAAGGCCATTCGGTAGATTTGAGTTACAGGTCGGTCTGTCCCTCCATGTCATACGACATTTTCTATGTTAAAATCTCGAGGGTCGAAAGTTCTTTGTCTTTTATTGAATTTTAAGTTGTAAGTATGGTTTGTTATTACAGGATGAATCCCACGGGGTCTAGAGTCTTGATGGTTTCCAAAGTGCCTAAGAAGTTAATCAAGTGGTGGGGCACGTTCAACTACTCTGACAAGCAAGAGCTAACTAAAATATTAGGTAATCTTAGGGAACTTCTACATATCATACCCCATCCAGCTCTAATAGATACTATGTTGACCTTTTGGGATCCTAGTAGTTTGGTGGTTAGGTTCGGAAAGTGTGAAATGACGCCTACTTTGGTATAAATATCCGGTTTGCTTCATTTGCCTTATGTCGAAAAAAGTATGATCCGAGCTCAGAATCACTTGAGCATCAGGTTTCTACAAGGTTGTGGGTTGAAGAGTAACAACAGGCATTTGGGTTGTCTGAATCAATCCTAGATTTCCTTGTACTTTTTATTCGCTAGATTTAGGTCCTTGGAAGGTTTTGACTATTTTTGCGATGAATTTTACATGACCAAGCAGAATTGGGACAAAAAGCATCTTAAAGTCTTCGCCCTCGCTTTGTTAGGCACTTTAGTGTTTTCGCTGGAAGAAAGACGTGTTAATATATATTTGCAATCTGTGGTGATGGCCCTATTTCATAAGGATCAAAAGGACAAGGTCACTAATCAAAAGGACAAAGTCACTAATAAAAAGGATATGGTCACTAATCAAAAGGACAAGGTCACTATCATACCTATGATCTTAACAGAAATGTATAAGGCTTTAACCAAGGTGAAGGGGGATGAGATTTTTTAAGGGCAGTAACCTGATATTGCAATTGTGGATGATGGAGCATTTGCATGCGCCTTCTTTAGTTAGAACGTATGTGGTTGACCGTTGTTTTCCCAATCCAGTGAAAGCTATGGAACACAAAGTACACTATGATAAATTTTTCTTATCTATGGGAGTCGACACTTGGATTGAATTTCTCGAGTCCAGAACTGAGGATAACATTTTGTGGACCTATCTGTGGCTTCGTCCAAAAATAATCTTATTTGGATGTCTGATGCAACTCCTTCTGGTTATGTTCAGACTCAATTGTACTAGATCATACACTCTTTCTAGGGTAATGCGTCAGTTGGGTAGACCGCAGGACGTGCTACCATTGTGGATCTTCTAAAGAATGTGAAGTACTTTAAGAACCAAGCCTTAGGTGAGAGTAAATACGAGCAGTTCTGGAATAACGCGGCAAAGCTAGGTGTGGATACTCTGAAAGTAGGTTTGGATAATCTGGGGTACAATCAGAGATATGAGATCTGGCTATAATCCATACCTCGGGGTATCAGTAGGCCATTACCTGTATAACTTAGGGGGCAGACATAGAAAGTGGACATAGGTGATAACCAAAAGGATGCAGATGAGGGGAAAAAATAGAGTTATTAAGAGTTCAGTTATCGGGTTTGCTCACAACTATAGAAGGGTATAAGAAAAATCTCTTTAGGTTTACTCCCCAAGAGGCAGGATTACGTGCCAGAAGCTTCTTCCCAAATATCAAAGTGTAATTAAAAGATATGCTACAAAGTTTGACTGGGAGGAAGAGAACTTCACAAATAGATCCATCTCAGCTAGGGTCATCACACAGAGCACCAGTTTGAAGGAGCATTTCTTATCTTTTGTTTAGTTTGAGTCCTTTACTTTTCTGCCATTGTAGTGTCGTGTCTTTGTTAAGTCAGTGTCAAGTTTTTTTTAACACTAGTGTCTTTATAAAGAATGTTACACATGCTGTCCTGTGGGTCTAGAGTGTGGTTTAGTCTTTGTTGATTAATTTCAAGGTTGTCTTAAATTCGAAGTCTGTTTTAGTTATCTCTTTTATGAAATATAGTGATATTGCGTTGTTCTTTCTTTTGTTTGTTTTTTCATTAAAAAAAAATCAATCAAAAAATAAAAAATCTTCAACTTCGTGATGTTTATGCATGTGCCTCCCGAACTATGCAAGATCTGATTCTGTACAACATGATACATAGGCAACCTACTTTGGGTTTGATCTAATCATTTTATTTCTTTATTTTTTCTCAATTTTCCTCTTTACAAGAAAAGCAAAAGCCATAAAGAATGACAAAAAGAAAGGAAATAGAGAGAAGAGAAAAAAAAAGAGAAAGAATACTAGAGAAGAAAAAAGAAAAGAGAAGAGACTGATGCAAAAGAAGAGAGAAACGAGGGCGAAAGAAGAAGGAACCCGAGGCATAATTGGAAGGAAGAAGCAAATGAGTGTAGAAGAAAGATCAGGCTGATGTTAAGTGACCTCGTTACCCTCAAAGGCTGGTAGAAAGAAGCATGAATTTAGGACAAATATACAAATGTGATTTCCATGCTTGCTGTGTGACCTAATCCTAAAGGGTTTTGTCTTTGCTTAGCATGCTCTTTTAGATAAAAGAGGTTGGTTTGTAGCATGCTGGCTAGTCACCCTTACTTCACTAGATTGAAAGTGAAGCTTGCTATGGCTAACTGGGGGATCAAAAATTCTCTCCTTGACCCAGATCATGATCCCAGGGAAGAGAGTTCAGAATGTAATAATGAGGTATTAAGACTCAGACAACAATTGATAGATCTACACAGAGCGTGGGCTAGTGGCATGCCTTCTTCTCCACTCCTTGAAGATCTTAGGAATATCTCTAATTGCCCACTGCTCTCCCAGGTACAATTTTCTGCTCCTATTGAGTCACCCCAAGTATGCTCCAGGATTCACTTCACGTTAGTATTATCCTAGCACTTCTAGCATGCCCTTAACGGTTCCTCAAGCAAGGCCCACTTCTTAGCCAGCACCACCGGTAACACCTGTGTTCGTGGCTCTACCACCATCTGAAGCTCCCACCTATGTTGTGCATCCTACAAATATACTTCCTCAGTCTGCCAGTGAACCAGTGCTTAAAATGCCAGAAAATCAGGAACATGCTCTGGAACCTACCTTGACGTTGAACGATCCTTATTGTTACAATCAGTATCCTGTCTCTCACGTCGATACGTAAAAGCCCATTGCAACAAAATAACAGGAAGGTATATCATGGAAATTAAAGAGTTTGGAATAGGCCTTTAGAAATCTACAGGGAATGAGAGGTTATAAGAGTGTTTCCTATAAAGATCTGCATATTCCCAGGCGTTAACCTTCCCTTTGATTTTAAAATGCCCAAGTTTGAGAATTTTGTTGGACACGGTGATCCCGTGGCTTACTTGAGACATTATTTCAACGAACTAAGGGGTGCAGGGGGAAAAGAAGAGTTACTCATGGCTTACTTTGGCGAATGCCATTCTGGGCTGGCTTTGAAATGGTTAGTTGACCAGGATATTGACAAATGGAATAATTGGGATGACTTTGCTAATGAGTTTGTGCAACAATTTCATTGTAATGTTGATCTGAAACCTGATGAAAAATACCTGACTAATATGAAGAAGAAGAGTATTGAAAGCTTCATAGAATATGCAATAAGATGGCATGAATCGGCCGCTAGGGTAAAACCTCTGATTGAGGAGAGTAAATTGGTGGAGGTCTTTATTCAGGCACAAGATGAGACTTATTTTTAATATTTGCTTCCGGCGATGGGTAAGTCATTTATTAAAGTCCTCAAAATAGGTGAGATGATAGAAAAGGGTATCAAGATCGATCGAATTATGAGTTTTGCCGCGTTAAAGGCTACCACCCAAGCAATTCAGAGTGGTTCTAGAACTTTTAGAGGGAAAAAGAAGAAGGAGGATGTGGCGGCCGTTGTAGCTGGACCCCATGCTTATCCCAAAAGACCAACTCGCCCCTACCCCTAATCCCAAGCTCAAGTCTATGCCCAAGCTCCATATATTCCCCCCATCACTACTACCCTCTGAAAAATCCATTATATTTCATTCCACCACCCCCATATCCAGTATATAGTGCACAGCCATATGCCCAAACCCATTCTTATCCATAATGGCATGAACAAGCTCTTCAAAATTGTCTTTCAGCTCCACAAAATTACCTAAACCCTGCCAAATATGGTTTTCAACCTAGGCCTAAGTTTAAGAAAGAAAATTTAGCCAAGAATAAATTCACACCTCTCAGGGATTCGTATGCTTGTTTGTTCGATAAGTTGAAGAAGATGAAGGTGTTAAGCCCAATTCAAGGAAAGCTTTTGAATCCACCTCCGAGGAATCTTGATTATTCTTTAAGGTATGCATAATGTTATGACATGCTAGGGCATGATATCAAGAAATGCTAGTATTTGAAAAGAGACATCCAGGATCTAATCGACGCAAATTAGATTTTGATACAGGCCCCGTAGGTCCCAAACATCAACCAGAATCCATTGCCAGCCCATAATAAAACTAACATGCTGGAATCGGTATATGGTGATAAGGAATCATCGATATGTTACGAGCCCATTGTTAGAATACAAACTAATGAGGATAAATCAGTGAACATGGAAGATTTATTAAAGGCAATTTCATCGAGCCAAGAAGAAAAGATGGAAGATAAAGACCAAGAAAACATGAGGAAACCCATGATCATTGTGAAAGGAGTCAGAAAAGCTATTGGTCTAAGTCAGGGCAAGCCTAATTTAACGGTGGTAGGAGCTCTGGGAAAGCCTATCTTTACGGTAAGAGGAGTACTTGCAGAACCTATTATCATCAAATTAGTGACCCAACTCCCATTAGTCGATACAAAAAGGGTCCCCTAGAGGTATAATCAAACTGTGATGACTTATTAGGGGAAGGAAATCATAGAAAAAGTAGATGAGGTAGAAGGTTTGACTCGGTCAGGAAGATGCTTCGGTCCTGAAGGTTTAAGAAAGCCTAAACCATCGATGAATGAGCCGTCATCTCTCAAAAATCTTATCACCGAAGAGGAGACAGAAGAATTCTTGAGAAAGATAAAACTGGTGGAATATTCGATCATAGAACAGTTGAAGAAGACTCCAGCTCAAACTCTCTTCTTTCTCTGTTATTACATTCTACGGAATATCGTGATATTATGCTGAAGGTATTTAATGAAGCCTATATTCCTAGGGGATTACAGTAAATTAGCTTGAGAAAATTTTTGGGAAAATCTTTGAGGTAAATTGGACTAGCTTTTCCGATGACGAGTTTTCTATAGAAGGTATGGGACATAATCGAGGTCTTTACATTACCATGAAGTGTGAAAATTTCTACGTCACTCATGTTATGATTGATGGAGTTTCTGGCATAAATATTTTTCCTATATCCACCTTACAAAAGTTAAATATCAGTGCCGAGAGGATTAGTCCCAACAATGTATGTGTCAGAGCGTTCGATGGAGCAAAAATAGACTCCATTGGCGAAATAGAGCTAATGTTGACTATAGGGCCTGTTGAATTTGGCATAGAGTTTCAAGTGTTCAATGTTAATACCTCCTACAATCTGTTGTTGGGAAGACTATGGATCCACAAGGCTGGGGCGATTGCATCTATATTGCACCAGAGAATTAAGTTTGAGCACGAGCAAGAGGTGGTTATCAATAGGGAAGGGGATTTGTCCATCTATAAAGAGTGTCCCATGCCTTTTATTAAAGTAAAGAATATAGAGAAGACATTTGTCTACCAATCTTTTGATACAGTGATAGTGGATCATATCTTTGAAGGGCAAGTTATGCCAGGGACACAACTATGTTCTACTTCTGTCATGATGGTGAATGAGATGTTGAAATATGGATTTGAGCCAGGAAAGGGTTTAGGAGTGTCTCTGTATTGTATAGTCTGTACAATATGCTCGAGTGAAAACATGGGCACTTTTGGTCTAGGATTCAAACCTACAGCTGAAGATTGGAAAAAGTCTAAGAAAAGGAAAAAGGAAACATAGTCACTCCCTCGCCCAGTGCCGCTACTCAATAAGTCATTTGTCAAGAGTAATGTTATGAAGCCTATAGAGTTCGAGACTAAAGTAGTTGATGATTTCCAGAACCTGTTGGTTGAAGTTGACATGGTTGAAGTAGAAGAAGGTACAAGTAAGGCAGATGTACAGTTCATAGGTCCTGATGTCCAGCTCAACAACTGGGAAGTCACTCCTCTCCCCATCAGAAGGGAGTTTTGGTAGTTTATTTTGTTTTTTTTTTCTGTTAATCTGAGTTATTTCAGGGTTGTAATTCAGAATTCAACTTGTTTATATTCTATTCTTGTTTATGTTTAAACCCTCCTATCTTTCCCCTTTTAATGAAATACAATGTCCCTTTTATTTTGTGTCTAATATATTTTGTTTTTGTTTTTTCCTTATACAATTCTCTTTATGCTGATTCTAGTGATATGACATGTATGCAGAATTTTCAGTCTAATCTTAAAATCCAATCTAACCAAGATAATAAAGCAAGAGGGGGGAATATGATAAAGAAGAGGTATTAGAAAAAATAAGCAAAAAGTTGGAGCAGTTTGAAGACAAGCCGAACCCTAATTTGAATGAAACTGAGCCAATTAATCTAGGAAATCAAGAAGATATTAAGGAAACTAAAATAAGTGTACATGCTTCAGCATAGTTAAAAGATGGAATGATTCAAGCATTAATTGATTATAAAGAAGTTTTTGCATGGTCTTATGATGATATGCCTGGTTTAAACACTGAATTAGCGGCCCATAAATTGCCAACTGATCTTGCGTTCCCCCTATCAAACAGAAGTTGAGGAAGTTTAAAACTGATGTGAGTAGAAAAATCAAAGAGGAAATAATGAAACAACTTAAAGCCAAAGTCATTCGAGTGGCCCGTTATCCCACTTGGTTATCCAATGTTGTTCCTATCCTAAAGAAAGATGACAAGATTCGAGTATGTATTGATTATCGTGATTTGACCAGAGCAAGTCCGAAGGATGATTTTCCACTGCCCAATATCCACATTCTATTAGAAAATTTCACTAAACATGAGGCTTCCTCTTTTGTGGATTGCTATGCCGGATATCACCAAATTATTATGGATGGTGATAACGCGAAAAAGATATCTTTTATCACACCATAGGGGACTTATTGTTATTGAGTGATGCCATTTGATTTGAAGAATGCTGGAGCAATATACATGAGAGCAATTGACCACTATGTTCATGATATGATGCATAAAAAAATTGAAGTCTATGTAGATGATATGATTATATAATCAAAAGAATCAGGCTGACCATGTTAAAGATCTAAGGAAGTTCTTTGAAAGGCTTCGCAAGTATAATCTCAAACTCAATTTAGCAAAATGTGTATTTGGAGTTCCGTCTGGAAAGTTGTTGGGGTTTGTAGTCAGCCGTCGGGGTATTGAATTGGATCCTTCAAAGATTAAAGCCATTCATGATCTGCCGCCATCCAAGAATAGAAAGGAGGTAATGAGATTGCTTGGTAGACTGAACTATATCAGTAGCTTCTTTGCTCAACTCACAACCACTTACGAGCTCATTTTCAAGTTGCTGAAGAAGAGTGCTGCGGTAGAGTGGACTGAAGAATGCCAGGAAGCATTTGGTAAAATCAAAAGATATCTTTCAAATCCACTGGTGCTGGTGCCACCCGAACCTGGCAGGCCTTTGATTTTGTACTTATCGGTTATGGATAACTCATTCGATTGTATATTGGATCAGCATGATGTGACAGGCAAAAAGGAGCAGACTATTTATTATCTTATCAAGAAGTTCACAACATACGAAGCCAAGTATACTCTTCTTGAAAGGACATATTGCGCTCTAACTTGGGTAGTGCAGAAGTTTAAGCATTATATTTTGTCCTACACTACTTATCTCATCTCCTGCATGGATCCTTTGAAGTACATATTTCAAAATCCTATGCCAACAGGTTGACTGGCAAAGTGGTAAATATTGCTTACCGAGTTCGACAGTGTATATGTGACTCGAATCGCCATAAAAGCCCAAGCCTTAGCAGATCATCTTACTGAGATTACCATTAATGAAGAGTATGAGCCATTAAAGACATATTTTCCTGATGAAGAGGTATTATGTGTCGATGAAGTCATTATAAATGCTGATTCAGGTTAGAAGTTGTTCTTTGATGGAGCCGTTAATATGAAAGAAGTAGGAATAGGTGCAATCCTTATCTCTCAATTGAGGCAACATTTCCTTGTAATAGCACAACTTTGATTTTACTATACTAATAACATGGCAGAATATGAAGCTTGTATTCTGGGTTTAAGGCTAGCTGTTGATATTAGAGTCCAGGAACTATTAGTGTTGGGGGATTTAGATTCGCTCGTCCATCATATTCAAGGCGCTTGGGAGATGCGATATTTAAAGGTAATATCATATTGATAATGCTTGCAAAATCTATATCAACGGTTTGTGTCAGTAAAGTTTAGGCATATTCCAAGAATTCACAATGAGATTGCTGATGCTTTAGCCACTTTGTCTTTAATGCTCCAACATCCTGATAAGGCCTACATCGATCCAGTGCACATACAGAGTCGTGATCAATATTCTTATTGTAATATATTTGAAGAAGAGCTCGATGGCGAGCCTTTTTTCTTTGATATCAAGTGATACATTCAGTCGGAAGAATACCCAACACATACCACTAGTAATCAAAAGAGGACTATTAAGCGTTTGACTAGTGGATTTTTCTTGAGTGGCGAAATCTTAGACAAGAAAACCCCTAATTTGGGACTATTGAGATGTGTAGACATAAAAGAAGCTTCTATAATCATGGTTGAAGCACATTCTGGAGTATGCGGGCCTCATATGAACGATTATGTTTTGTCAAAGAAGCTACTTCGAGAGGGTTATTCTTGGCTTACTATGGAGAGGGATTCTATTTATTTTGTTCGAAAATATCACCAATGTTAGGTACACGGTGATTTGATACATTTCCCTCCTGCTGAGTTACATGCAATATCTGCTCCATAGCCTTTTATAGCTTAGGGGATGGACGTGATTGGACCAATTAAGCCAAAAGCATCAAATGAGCATAGATTCATTTTGGTGGCCATTGATTACTTCATAAAGTGGGTAGAAGCAGTAAATTTCAAGTCAGTAATAAAGAAGGCAGTGGTGGATTTTGTTCATGACAACATTATTTGTAGATTTAAAATTCCTAAGATGATCATTACAAATAATGCAACCAACCTCAATAGTTATTTGATGCAAGAAGTATGCCAACAGTTCAAGATCGCACATCGAAATTCCACTCCGTATCATCCAAAGAAAAAAGGCACTGTGGAAGTTGCGAATAAGAATATCAAGAAGATACTACAAAAAATAATACAAGGGTCTAGATAATGGCTTGAGAAGTTGCCATTTGCATTTCTAGGTTATCGGACTACTGTTCGCACTTCAATAGGGGAAACTCCATATTTATTGGTGTACGGGATAGAAACAATCATTACCCTAATATTCCCTCTCTTCGATTCATTATGGAAATAGAGATTGATGATGATGAGTGGGTTAAAAACCAACTGAAATAGTTGAGTTTGATTGATGAAAAAAGGTTGACGTCGGTGTGTTATGGAAAATTGTATCAGAAGAGAATGGCTCAAGCATATAACAAAAAGGTACGTCCTAGGCGTTTTGAGGTTGGTCAGTTGGTATTGAATCGTATCCTCCCTCACCAGGTTGAAGCTAAAGGCAAGTTCTCCCTAAATTGGCAAGATCCTTTTATTGTGAAGAAAATGTTGCCCAATGAAACTTTATATTTGGTAGATATGGAAGGCGAAATGGTAGAAATGGCTATCAATGCTGATGCAGTTAAAAAATACTATGTATGATATTTTTATCCCTTGTTGGTTCTATTGCATGTTTAGTACTTGAATTTTTGAAGATTGATATGACGAAGGTGTTTCATTCTGCCATCCAATTATTGTGTCATCCTTTGTTTACCCATTTGAGCCTTAGTTCTATTTTCTTTCATATCCCTCTTTTAGAATCAAAACAGAGTCAAAAGATAAAGGGTCAAGAAAACAAAATAAAGAAGAATAAAAGAAAGAGTATAAGAAAAAAAAGAGAAAAAAATAAATCAAAACAAAGAAAAAACTGCTGGAACTATGTGCGACCTGATTCTCCTCTCTCGGGAGTGAGATACAAAGGCTACCCTACCCGGGGCTCGATCTAACCAAATAAACAATTTAGATCACCTAGTCAGCAGAAACTGGGGCATGAGTTAATTTTGTTGTTTGAGTCAATTCCAAAGGTTGTAAGTCTCACCCTACTTCAAGTGTCGTTTGATCCTCCTACCATTTTTTTCTTTCTAAACCTTATCCAAAAGCCAAGTTACAACGAAAGAAAGACCTTCAGAGCAATCTTTGATAATTGTGAGGCAAAACATGCGATAGATATATGAAAATATTTTGGCATTATATTGTCTGTATCAGTATGGGAAAATATGAAGAAATAAAAAATAAGAGAGTCTTATTGGTGAAAACCCTCAGGGGCACCATAAGGTGATGGTGAGTTTAGAGAAATAAAAATGAGAGAGTTTTATTAGTGAAAACCTCTACGGGCACCATAAGACGATGGTGAGTTTGAGAAAAGTGAAAAGGAAAGAGGCTTGTTGGCGAAAATCTTTCAAGATGTCGTCAATTGAATGAGGTGTAGGAGTTCAATGGGTTTAAAGAAGCGACTTTGAGGCAAAGTCACGAACTCAATAGCAAATGGAAAGTTTGGGTAGGAAGATCAGATAGCTTAATCCAAAATGTATGTCATAATCATTGGAGTTGGTGGTCATATTCAGATAAGTTTTCTTCTTTGTTTAAAAGAGGGACATTGCCCTTTACTTTCATTTACATATTCATATGTTTATCTTTTTTTATGTCATCTGTCAAAATTAAAGTCACCATTATTGCTTTATATTTTGAGTCAAGTCTGTGTCAAAATAAGTGAGAAAGGATTTCAAAACTCGCTACCAGTCTTTCTAATTGTATGAGAAAAGACAGGGACTAACACATGATAGAAAAATGATCATAATTCAAAGAAAATCAAAGCAAGCCTATCAACTGACAAGTTGTTGGAATCGTAGGAGTATTAGATCTTAAAAGGTACATTTCAGAAGCGTGGTAAAAGAGAAATTCAGTATTTGAATCAAAGTCATTTCCTTCAATCTGGGTCTAGGTCAATAATACGACAAGACAGGGGCAAGTGTTAGCAATCTGAAATAAAGATGAAAGGAACGAGTGCTGAAGCAAATGTCTGGGAAGCCAAGTGCTGCAATCCACCACTATGTTTTAATTGATAAATTTTTCTATGATGAAACAGGGGCAAAGTTTCTGTTCAGTAAGTTCATCTACCATTGGGAAAGCATATTTGGGGAATTTACTTTAGTTTAGGACCCTCCTGGAAAATGAAAATTTATTTTATGTTCAGGACCCTCCTGAAAAATGGAAATTTATTTCATGTTCAGGACCCTCCTGGAAAATGGGAATTTATTTCAGTTCATGACCCTCCTGGAAAATGGAAATTTATTTTATGTTCAGGACCCTCCTGAAAAATGTAAATTTATTTTATGTTCAGGACCCTCCTGGAAGATGGGAATTTATTTTATGTTCAGGACCCTCCTGAAAAGTGGAAATTTACTTTCTGTTCAGGACCCTCTTGGAAAATGAGAATTTAATTTATGTTTAGGACCCTCAAGGAAAATGGGAAACTTACTTTATGTTCAAGACCCTCCTAGAAAATGAGAATTTATTTTATGTTCAGGACCCTCCTGGAAAATAGGAATTTACTTTATTTCAGGAACCTCCTGGAAAATGGGAACTTACTTTCAATTCAGGACCCTCCAGGAAAATGAGAATTTACTTTATTTCAGAACTTTCCTAAAAAATGGAAATTTACTGTTCAGGACCCTCCTGAAAAATAGAAATTTACCTTATGTTCAGGACCTTTTTGGAAAGTGGGACATTACTTTCAGAAAAATGAAATCTTTCTTTATCATAATCTTCGTTGGGAGATAATTTTTGTTCTAGTTTTGATGTTGATTTCAGGAACCCGCCTGAAGAACAGAGTAATGAAATTGAAAGTTGGGATCTTGCCTGAAGAGTAGAGTGATGGAATTATAAGTCAGGAGCCCGCTAGAAGGAAAGGGTGATGAAATTACAAGTCAGGAGCCCGCCTGAAGAACAGGATGATGAAATTGAAAGTCGGGAGCTCGCTCGAAGAACAAAGTAATGAAATTACAAGTCAGGAGCCCGCCTAAAGAATAGGGTGATAAAATTAAAAGTTGAGAGCTCGCCCTAAGAACAGAGTAATGAAATTATAAGTCAGGAGCCCGCCTAAAGAATAGGGTAATGAAATTAAAAGTTGGGAGCTCGCCCAAAGAACAAAGTGATGAAATTGCAAGTCAAGAGCCCGCCTAAAGAACAGGGTGATAAAAATTACAAGTCAGGAGCCCGCCTGAAGAACAAGGGTGATGAAATGAAAAGTCAGGAGCCCGCCTGAAGAGCTAGGTGATGAAATTGAAAGTTGGGAGCTCGCCCAAAGAACAGAGTGATGAAAATTGGAAGTCAGGAGCCCGCCTGAAGAATAGGGTGATGAAATTAAAAGTCAGGAGCTTGCCCGAAGAATAGAGTGATGAAATTGCAAGTCAAGAGCCCGGCTGAAGAATAAGGGTGACAAAAATTGCAAGTCAGGAGCCTGCATGAAGAATAAGGGTGATGAAAACTGAAAGTTGGGAGCGCACCTGAAGAATAGGGTGATGACATTGAAATTTAAACAACAAGGCAATAAAATTGAAAGTCAGGTGCCTGGCTGAAGAACAGGGTGATGAAATAACAAGTCCGGAGCCCGCCTGAAGAGCGGGGTTAGTAAATAGAAAGTCAAAGTAGCAAAGTGAAGAAATTAAAAGCCAATAAATAAGTTGAAGAAATTGCAAGTTAGGAGCCCGCCTGAAGAACAATGTGATGAAACTCAAGTCAAGAAGTCCAATAGAAGCCACATAGATAGAATTTTTATAATTTCATTTATGTTTTAACTTGTAATTTTCATTTTTGATGTAATGACAGGGCCGTGGACCGAAACCTCGATGGAACCTCACTCAACTCTCCAAATCGGTATAGTCCTGCTCCTTTCCTTGGAGGTATCTGTGACTAGATTCCTTAATAACTTGGGTAGATAGGATGTCCTGATGTTAACTCGGTGGCCTTTTTTCCTTCTGTTCCTTCATTTTGAATAATGACTGGGACAAAATTCTGTCTCTTTGTCTACTTCTGTGTATGAAAATACTTTGTTTTTACATCTAAAGGGGGCATGATGTAGACACGTAATTTTTTCCTGTAAAAAAATATTTTTATCATTTTATCCTATTTTATCACGCACCCCTATTCCATAATTTTTCCAAAAATAGGACAAAAATAACCAAATCTATAACAAATTGACACCTCATCATGCCACCTCAACACCTCACTCTTCACTTTTCATTGGATACATACAAAAGCATGCGCCATACTCATCCTTTCCACAAGCCACCAATAATATGCATCCACATAGGATAAATAAAAAAGAAAAAAGAACAAAAAGGGGATTTCAGCTTCTTTATTTTTAAAGGAGATACACACAGATCTGGGAGGGAAATAGAGAGGATTTTCCCTTTTTTCTTCTTCTTTTTGGATGCATAATAAAAGAAAACTCCATTGTTCCTGGTTTTTTCTCACGATATACATACACACGTAGTCATCGAAAAACATGGACTGATTGAAAGTATACACATGCACGTAGTAAGCAGAAATTTGAGAATAAAAAGCGATTGATGGAGAGTCGGTGAGCAATAATGAAGCTGGGTCAGATCTGGTCATTTTTTTGAGCTTTTTCGGCAAACTTTTCACCAAAATTAATTTATAGGTCATCGTCAATGCTTTTTAGTCCCAAAATCCTGAGATTCCTTCGATTTCCAAGTAAATTCAGTTGGAAAACCACTAAGGTCATCAAAACCATCCCTTTTTCATTGTGTTCTACCTTCGTTTGAGCTCACCGGAGCTCAGGCTTCGTGGGTTTTCAGTTTCTGTTATGTCGATGGGAGTTTTGGGTTCATCTATTTTTGTGTTTCATTGTCAATATCAGTCCTTGGGGTTTTCGTGATCAAATCTCATCGTCGTTCGTGGTTGGGTTTTGAATTAAGAAGTTGTCTCACTGGTTTTCAAGCTGTCTGATTAGTTTTTCTCTATACCGAGTTGGATTCATTGCGATCGAGGTTTCCTATTTAGATTTCTAAGGTTTGGGTCTTCTTAAATATTATTATTAACAGAAATCGATTATCAAAAGGTCCATTTCTTTAACCCATTCTCTTTTCTTTATCTTAATTTGTTGAATTGACTATGTTTGAGGTTGGATGATTTGGTGGATGCTTGATGTCATTCATGTGAAATTAGTATGATTACCATGCTTTAATTGTAGTTATGTCTATGTTGTTGAAATTGGATTCTGAGTTGAAAAAAGTTGAATCGATAATCGAAACATGTGTTAATCATTAGTTGAGAAGGGAATTTGGGGAGGAATTGCGAGATTAATAAAAAAGGTGAATTTGGTTAATATTGGTTTGTTGTTGTTTTTCTTAATTCAAAATCAATATTAAGTTTGTGAATTCGATAGTATCATGATAGGTCGATTCAGATAGGCAAATGTTGATTCGGGCAGGCAAATTTAGAACTTGTGTTTGGTTGAATGTTTGAATGTGCGTGGGAATATTTCTTTCTAGTTTATTATATTTTGTTCAAGTCTATTCATTTGTCCAGGAAATGCCCCGAGGTTTTATGTATTTACTCACCGGGGAATACCCCGATATATTATGTCTTCGAAGAAAGTTCGTGATCAAGGCCCGAGACATTGGATAAAGCATTGGAGCTTAGTATAGGTCTAGTTTAGAATAGGTTTTATATTTTTTGCATTTTTCTATTTGGGACTGTATAATTGGACTGGAAACTAAATTTTGAATTATTTTGTTTTGCTTACTTGATTGATTGTTTTGCCTGCTTTGTGTGATTTATACATTCGTAGTGTCAAAATTAGCCAATACGTTCCAGCAAGTGGTCATGGTCGAATCACGGGATCGAGGGGTGCCTAACACCTTCCCCTCAGTCAACATAATTTCTTAGCCAAAATCTTTTTTTGCAAATCAGTTTCAAAGAGTCAAACGGTTGTGAAAAGAATTTTTTAAAGGTGACTTGGCACACCGGATTATGTCAAGTGGCGACTCTGAATAAAGAATGTAATCCTTTTTCGAAATAAAATTTCATCTTTTGTCACTTAAATAATAAAAACCCTTTTCAAACTTTAAAATATAAATCTTTTGTTAGAAAAAAAGGGTGTGACATACATAATATGAGTTAAAGCTATTTGCCCGTGAATTCAACAACCTTGAGTAGAGATACATGTTTGGAAGAACTCAACAGCCTTGAACCAAATCATGTATATTTGTTTTAAGAAATTTATTAAATATAAAAAATTTTTTAATCTAAAATCTGATTACTGATACTTGTTTTACAACTCAATACGTTTCAAATTTTAGATCTATCTTCTCCGTTATCAACTCTTATATGTGGAAAAAATTTTATAGTGGAAGAGGTGCACCACATCATATTTGTAAGAGGCTATCCATTATTATTTGACACATGGCGTGGTGGACCTTGCCCATTTGCTATTACTTTCTTTTATTCATATTTATCATTATTTTCTTTCTTACATCCTGGTCTAACCATATTTTCTTGAATTTTTCCTACTTCATTGTTTTATTAATTTCTCAAATTTGCTTTAATTTACTTAACTTCATTTTTATTTGTACTCTCTCAAAAAAATATTATTTACATTTTAAAATTTTCAAGTGTTTTTTTCACCATATTAATACCTTTTTATATTTATGACAACGAATAAAGATGGAAACAAATGAATAATTATATATTGATTTTATTAAATAACAAGTATTAAGAAGCACTTGACTTAGACTAAGTTTTTGTTGTTTTGTAAGGAAAAATGTAACTTCTCTTTGTTGTTTACTACGTTTACTTTTGACCTAAACTAACTTTTTAGTTTATCTATGTCACGGCTAATATATATTAAGTGATGAGGGTTTAGGTAATTAGAGAAATTAAGTAGTTGTCGTCCCTACGTGTTTAGTTTTGTTACTTCCTCTACGTTCTTAATTAATTATCATTATTATAAAAATAGATATTTCTTAATATTTATTATTTAATAAAATCAATACATAATTAATTATTCTTATTAATTAATTATTGTCCTTGCTAAAAATAGATATTCTTTAATACTTGTTATTTACTAAAATCAAGTCATAAAGTTTTCAAGAAAATATTTTCTAGAAAAAATTTAAATGTTTTAAAAAAACAAAACTCTAAAAATTTTTGTTAAAAAATAAAAAATTGGCGGAGATGGGGGTGGGTGGTAGGGGGTAGGTAAGAATTTTTTATTTTGTTGGTGGGGGGTGGGGGGGTTTAATTTTGATAGTGGTTTGAACATTGCAACTTATTTTCAATACTTTGATAAAGAAGTCATTTTTCTTAGTTTGAAGCAACTTGTTTTCCTAGAAAAAATATTTTTCAAATTTTTTAGTCAAACAAACAAGAGAAAATAGAAAAATATTTTTCAGAAAATATTTTCCTTCATACCGAACATACTCATGTTTTTACTCATTTTTTTACCTTTACCCTTAGTCATAAATATGGAGAGGTATCAATATAATTAAAAAAATGAAAATTACTTGAGAAATTTAGTATGTAATTAATATTTTTCTCAAGGAAGTGCACACAACAATAATTATTATTATTTAAAAACGGAAGAGGTAAATTAAAGAAAACTTGAGAAATTAATAAGACAATGAAGTGGGAGAAAATCAGTATGAAAGTGATAAAATGATGATAAATATAAGTGGAAGAGATTGCTAACAAAGGGGTAGAATCCATCACGACATGTGTCAAATAATGAATATCCTCTTACAACTATGGCGTAGTGCACCTCTCGCACCATAATTCTTTTTTGTTCTTTTTTGTCTTTGTACTGCTCTGGTGGTATGGAATAGTACAACTAATGATTTGCTTGGCTATAAAAAAATTCGGGACTAGAATTTTATTTTTGATATTCACAGAATTTTATTTTTGATATTCACTCTTCATTCTCACTTTTCTCTTATTACAGTGAGTCAATGTTATTCTTGCATATAAATAATTAATACGGCAGTACATTGTGACATTTGTTTCAAAACATAGATCCTTCCATAAAGTGTGGAGAATGATTTGATTTTTGCAGTTTATTATAGTTATGATTTAATTTTTACATTTTATTATAATAAATTAAAATCATTGTAATGTTTGTATTTTTTATTCTTAAATTAGTTGAGTTTAAAGGTAGTATTAGATTGTGGTCTCAAGTCTCTCTTCTCCCCAAATTCGTGTTGCACATAATGATTAACTATAGTAACTAGTACTCCATTCAGTCCATTTTAGTTATGTTTTTTGATTTTGACATTACTTTGAAAACTACCCCTTTATTATTTTTTAAAAACTTTATGCTCCTCGTAAAGAATCATAAACAAAGTTCTTATTTTATTGTGACATAATTGTGTATAGTCGTAATGAATTTGAAAAAAAGTAGTTATGCTAAAAGTAAAACAGAAAACAAAAATATTTTTTTTAATATGCTAAAGTGAATACATAAAAGTGAAAATTCATTTTAACATCGTGAAGAAGCTAGTACAAGTGAACGGAGGGAATATTGATAAAAAGAGCTTTCTAACTATAACATCCTTATTTATACAAATTATTTTTAATATACACGCAACTAATTAAAATGAACCATAAGAAGTAATAATAAGTAGAAGGAGCCACTGGACAAGATAATTTAAGTGAAATGAAAGCTCTTTGAAACTCAACTTGGGGAAGAAAATATTTACTCCTTAATTGATGGTAAATAACTGGTTAGGAGTTTACATAAGGCTTTATTCTCTCTCTAAGGAAAGAACCCCTAAGAGAAAACTGACCATGACTACCACCCCAACACCCTCTAGACCAGCTAAGCTACGAAAAACCACTGATATTGGGTTCCATATGGATGAGGACCAAAACCTCTAAACAAGTAGAGATCAACTGTTCATCCTACATCTGAATGGAAAAGGCAATGTTGGAGAGAAAGAGCTGAAAAACATCATTGCACTTATGGAGGAAAAAAACAGAGACTCTACATACCCGACAAACTAGCTCTTTCTCGGGAAGAAAGTGTCACCCTAATATCTCAAAAAATAATCTAACAGAGCTTCGAAAACCCATACAAGGTCTCATCCTAATTGACCTTGGGGGAATCTCTACATAGAAAAATTTTCTCAGCAAGCTAATATGCAATGAGCTCTCCATAATGGGCCTTAGTTCATCTTTGACAACTTATTCTTTGTATGATAATAGGTTCCTAACTTTACACATCATGAATCCACAATTACACATAGCGCAATTTGGATTAGACTTTCTTAATTCCTAGTAGAATTCTATGATATGAGCATACTGAGAAGAGTACAAGGAAAGACTGAGGAACATATAAAGATTGATACCTTATGTCTACAAATTACGCTGATATACCTGTATATGCATTCAAGTATCTTTGAAAACTTTGATCAAAACCTGTCACTATTGGGGACTATGCCTAGGAAGTGGTCTATGAGGGTGAAGGAATACTATGCAATGGGTATGGTAGAATTGGTTTTGCCATCCAAATCAAATCCACCCCCATTAAAATCTACTTCAACTAGTGAATCCAAAACAGGCAAGATTATTGAATTTTGTAAAAAGACCTTTAGCTCTTATAGAAATGCACCATTCTATGAATAGGACTCTGCTTTTCCTCATCCTCAAGTGTCCATATGCCACCATAATAAAAAAAATTCAAGCTAATTAGCCTGCACAATACTTGTTATTGCACATAGATTGAAGTTATGTCAACTCATATCACTGATCTTAGTAAAGCAAGCTTCTTAGTTGGGAGAAGGGATTCTAACAGTGTTATCATTATCAAGGAGTACATATTTTATTTCAAAACAAAAAAGGTTCAAAGGACAATAATGATCTTCAAGATTGATTTAGAAAAAGTCTTTGACAAATTTAAATGGTCTTTTGTCAAGGAATCCCTCCATTTCTTCAACTTTCCTCTTAATATATCCAAGCACATTATGTCCTAAATCACCATCTTTTCAATCTCCATTCTTATTACTGGGTTTAAGACTGAGTATTTTATTCCTTTTAGAGGCATGAGGTTAGGGGGCCTCATCTCACCCATATTTTTATCATCTATATGGAAAGACTTTATAGAAAAATAGATAGGGTTATTGCTACCAAAATATGTGTTCTGATTAGTATTTCTACTTCTGACCTTAAGATCTCACACCTTTTCTTTTCAAAATCTTCACTGTATTCTCTATTGGCACCCGTCATTCTTGTAATGCTAATCTCAACATCTAGAGATAATTTTGTGACTTCTGTGGCTAAAAGCTGATCCTGATCAAGTCTAAAGTGATTTTCTCACCACCACCACCACTAGAAACTCCTCTAATTGCCCCGTTACCCTCAATATTAAAGCAAGGTCCTACTTTGAAAAATACCAAGGTTTTTCCATTTTCCACTCTAGGCTTGTACATACTAACTTTTAATTCATCATTGATAACATGCAGTCCAGACTTAATGGATGAAAGATAAGTTCTTTAATATGACTAGATGAACCGTTCTTGTCAAATTAACCCTTGGTAACATAAACACCCATGTAATATAGTACATTAATCTACCCTCTAGGACTTTAAAAATTATAAACCTAATTTAAAATAATTTTGTTTGGGTAAACAACTCAAATAAAGAAACTCTACCTCATTAATTGGGATACCATCACTTGCCCTAGGAAGTATAAAAGTCTTGTCCTGCAAAAGAGTGATATCAATATAAAGCCTTACACACTGAATTGTCCTGAAGAATGTACCATAAGACACAATTACTTTGAGCTAAAGTACTTTACTTCAAGCATTGCCATTAAAAAAGGCAAAACCATAAAATGTTTGCCTTCTCTAGGACCTAGAAATGCATCCAAAAGGGCTGGGACATTTGCTCCAACATCTTTAAATAGTTGGTTGGTAAAGCTGATAGAGTGAAATTCTTTGCGGATGCATGGTTTCCAAATCATAGTTTCATTCGAAGCCTTATATAGGGGCCCCTCAACCCGAGGAGAAAGCCCTTAAACTCCAAGATATTTTCATGAATGGTTACTGGGACCTCACTAGGCATTCCCTACCCACCCAATAATTTCCTTATACAAGATTCCTATCTCTTTGAAACCCAAGGTAGACATGATAAACTCATTTGGAACCTAACCTCCAATGGCCTTTTTTCCATCAAAAGTACATATCATCTTATTGGGCTATACATGTGTAACACCCGAGAGTATACCCTGGATGCCACACAATGCTTACAGTCACAAGAGACCCCAAGCTAACCCTTGAGCTTTTACCTACTGTGAGCACTTAACAAATTGATAATAAAGGATACACATATGCAGAAAACAAAGCTGGATACACCATAAGGTTTTAATATTTAAAAATATCCCTGAATTAATATGCCTAAAAAATAATTGTCTAAAAACGATACTGTAAAGACTGTCAATAACAGCTTATAACTGACTAACTGTTTGAAAGTGTCTGAAAGCCTCTAACTGACTGACTGTTGAGTTGATAGTACAAGTCCCCAACTAACTTCAACTGACTACTGAACTGAAACACTAAAATAAATATAAATAATCCTCAAAATATGAAGACTCACCACTGATGCTGCTGCGGGTGCGCTGGGATGTCTAGGTGCGATCGGGAACTTAAGCGTCCGAACCTATGATATGAGATATTATAGTGCAAGAAATGAGTATGCGGTCAGTACTTTAAATGTACTAGTATGAAAAATGAGGTTAGGCTGATATGCATGGCTCATATGCATGAATAATAACTGACTGAATAAATAGCATGAGATAACTGATGTATAGTATGTGAGGAAGCTGTGAAATCTGAGAATGCATGACCAAGCATATAACATGATACTGGGATAGTTTGTAAACAAAAATACTGAAATACTGCTACTGAAAAACTAATAACTGTATGCCATTATTAAGCAAGCCTTAAATTGAATTATGAACTGAATACTGGATTGAGATTATGGGAGCTATCATCTAACTGACATGCCCCAATAAGAACTAATTGGGGTCCAACCTATGACCCCAATTGGAAGGGTGTCAGTACCGTGCCACAAGTACTAACATTGGCTGCGTGGATCCACTGAAATGAAGTCCCGAAGGACTAAAGAGTCACCCTCTACTGGCAGGTGCTCTAGTGAGATATATGTCAACCCTCAACTGGAAGGTTAACATCTCTAACTTACACTGGCCACATAGTTCTGGAATGCAGGGATTGCTATTAAAGGTCACACCCTCAATTAGCAGGTGAGTCCTCATCCCTAGGTTCACTCGGTGCTAAATTCTACTCCCAACTGAACTGACTTGGAATACTGAACTGATCTAAACTTGACTTATAGGATAACTGACTGAACTAATAATACTTATATGTGCATGAAAATCATTATGAGAGTACTAAGACTAAGTAAACAACTAAATTTTGGGTATTTATAATCCCTAGGACTCGATTAACATTAACAGTAAAAGCATACCAAAGCTTCAAAAGCATATAAGTATTCATTTCTCAAAATTCATCTCTTAGGCATTTCATCAAACACTTGAAATTCATGACTTTAGGCATGAGAATGATTGAAACATGTGGGAATAATGTAATCTTGAAACTAAAACCATGCATTGAGGAATTTAACATGGAATTTCATGCTTTAAATGTGTAAAGGCTACTTTCCAACTAAAAACACTTGTAAACATCATGCATAATCGAAATTCTCAAAAGATTCATGAAATTAACTCATTGTAAACATGTGAATTAATGATTTAGAAAAAAAAATAGGTACTTGGACTCCATGGGTAAAAAGGGCGTATGGATGAACATTTAACATATCTTAAGGCTTTAATCTTGCAAGAGAATTGATGTTCTTGATCATTCTTGGGTGGTGAAGCTTGAATTATTGAGTTTTCTTAAAGAAATTATGGTTGAACTAGATGAATTTGGGTGATGGAGAGGGTTTATTTTAAAGAGAAATTGTGAAAATAGGGCATATAATGCCTCAATTGATGATAAATCTCATGTTTTTATGGATTGGGGCCATGGGAAAAGACTTGACTACCCCTGTAAAATTTAAATTCATATCTAGAATGTCGATTTAGCCCTCACCGTGATGTACCAAGGCCTCCATCGCTATTCCACCGCAATGCACCACAATCGCGATGACTTGCTATTTTGGAATCCAAATGTGGTCTAAACCTCATCTGAAAAATCCTAAACTTATCCGAGACATGCTACTTACTCCCTTGAACATGAATATACTTAAAACTTATGTCTCGGGGTCGGGAAGGTCACTTTAAATATCATCGAAGTTAAGAGACAAAAAATAAAACTAAGTCTCCAACACTTAGCTAAATTTTCAGGTTCTAAGCCCGTTGTATATGCACGCTTAATTGAGATAAGGCAAATACGGGGTGTTACAATATCTCCCCGTTGGGAACATTCATCCTTGAGTGAGACTTATTAAGTTGAGAAAATACAAAGGTACTGAGATTACATATTGAATATCCATAACTAAAACACGATTACATATTTGATTCTGAAACATGGTGACTAACAGAACTGATTCATGAATGCATTCAATGACATAAAGATGACCTCATGGATAGAACTGAGAATGGAAAAGAGATAATCTAAGGAAAACTATTACCTTTAGCTGACTCTAAGTTTGAAGAAAAAAGTTGAGGGCACTTGGTACGCATGTCTGTTTCTGCTTCCCAAGTAGCTCTCTCAGATGATTGATTCTACCAAAGAACTTTGACCAAGGGAACTTCTTTGTTACTTAATCTACGAATTTGATGATCAAGGATTTCAACTGAGAGCTCTTCGTAAGAAAGACTGTTTTGAACATCTGTACTTTCTAAAGAAAAAACCATAGCTGGGTCACCAATACACTTCTTTAACAAATACACATGGAACACTAGATGCACTGATGCTAAATCTGCAGGCAACTCAAGCTCATATGCTACCTTTCCAAATCGACTTAAGATCCTATAAGGGCCTGCATATTGGGGACTGAGTTTTCCCTTTTTGACAAATCTCTTCACTCCCTTCATGGGAGAGATCTTCAGATATACCAAATATCCAACTTTAAACTCAAGATCTTTTCTCTTTATGTCTGCAAAGGATTTCTAATGGCTCAGGGATGTCTTAAGCCTCTGTCTGATCAACTAAACTTTCTCCAAAGCATCAGACACTAAATCTGGCCCTATCAATATAGTCTCACCTACCTCAAATGAAATAATAGAAGATCTATATCTCCTCCATAAAGAGACTCAAATGGATCCATCTGAATACTGGAATGATAGCTGTTATTATAAGCAAACTCAATCAATAGAAAGTGATCATGCAACTGCCTTTAAAGTCGATAACACGAGCTCTCAACATATCCTCTAAGGTCTGAATGGTCCTTTTTGTCTGACCATCTATCTGAGGGTGAAAGGTTATATTGAGACAAACTTGGGTACCAAGACTCTTATGAAAAGCCTTCTAAAAATAAAAGGTAAATTGAGTACCTCTATCTGGAATGGTGGACAATGGGACTCTATGCAATCTAACCAACTCTCTAATATAGAGCTTGGCATAATCCTCGGCTGAATAAGAAGTATGTACTGAAAAAAAGGGTTGATTTGGTCATTCTGTCCATAATAACCCAAATTGAATCATGCTGGCGACGCGAATGAGGCAACCCTATCACAAAATCCATGTTCACCTCTTCCCATTTCCAAGTGGTATGCTGAACTCCTACATAGAACTACTAAGCCTTTGGTGCTCAACCTTAACCTTCTAACAATTAGAACACTTGGCTACAAACTCTACAATATCCCTCTTCATGCCGCTCCACCAATAGATTTCTCGCAAATAATGTGCACCATGTACTTCTTCAAGAATTTTATCTCAAACCATCTACACACGGCACACACAATCTATCCTGGGAATGCAATACATCATCTCCTATGACGAGGATTTAACTTTCTTTGTGAAAACACATACTGCAAATTTTTGTGATTTGAAAACATCTCAACATGCACCCCATACAGATAATGCCTTCAAAATTTCATTGCAAACACAACAACTGCTAACTCAAGATCATGAGTAGGGTAATTTTTTATGGGGCTTAATCTGTTTAGAGGCATAGGCTAGGACCTTACCTATCTGCCTCAACATATAACCCAAACCAACTCTAGAAGCATCACAGTAAAAAAACCTATCTAAACCATCTGGCAAGGTCAAAATTGAGGCTGAGGTGAGTCGAGTCTTCAACTCCTGAAAACTCTTTTCACTAGAATCCGACCACTGAAACTTGACTTTCTTTTGAGTCAATCTAGACATAGGGGATACAATAGATGAAAACCCCTTTAACAAACCCTCTGTAATAGCCATCCAAACCTAAGAAACTCCTGATATCTGATAGAGAAATGGATCTAGACCAATTTCTCACTGCTTTGGTCTTTTGAGGGTCAACTCTAATGCCATCACCGGAAATAATATGGACAAGGAAAGCTACTGATGTTAGCCAAAACTCACACTTGCTGAATTTAGCAAATAACTGATGGGCTCTAAGAGTCTACAATGCTATTCTGAGATGGTCTGCATGATTATTTTCATTACGGGAGTAGACAAGAATACAATCTATGAAAACTATAATGAACATGTCCAAATACTGCCTAAACACTCTGTTTATCAAGTCCACGAAGGCTGCTGGGGAATTTGTAAGGCTAAAAGACATGACTAGAAATTCGAACTGACCATACCGAGTTCTAAAAGCTATGTTCAGAATGTCACATTCTCTGACTCTGAGCTGATGATAGCAAAATCTGAGGTCTATCTTAGAGAAGTAACTGGTACCCTGAAGTTGGTCAAACAAGTTATTAATTCTGGAGAGTGGATACTTATTCTTGATTATGACTTTGTTCAACTGATGGTAATCGATGCACATTCTGATAGAACCATCTTTCTTATGCATGAAAGGACTGGAGCACTCCATGGGGAAACACTGGGCTTGATGAATCCCTTAGCTAAGAGGTCTTTCAACTATTCTTTTAACTATCTAAGCTCTGCTGGTTCTATTCTGTAGGGTGGAATAGAGATAGACTGGGTATTTAGAAGGAGATCTATTCCTAAGTCAATTTCCCTTTTGGGAGGAACTCTGGAAAGATCTTCGGGAAACACATCTGGAAATTCCCTCACTACCAAAACTGACTCGAGATTGAGAGTCTCAGACTTATAGTTTTTAACTCAAACAAGATGGTAGACATAACCCTTGGATATTATTTTTCTTGCTCTAAGGTATGAAACAAGCTGACCCTAGGTGCTAAAGTTCTTTCCATCCATTATAGGATTGGTTTATTTGGAAACTAAAAATGGACAACTCTATTTCTACAATCAACTGAAGAATAGCATAAGTGGAGCCAATTCATGCAAAAAATGACATCAAAATTCATCATCTCTAACTTTATAAGATCAACTGAAGTGACTTTCTAGGATATTGTCATCAGACAGTTCCTGCATACCTGCCTAGCTATAATAGAGACACCTACTAGGTAGATATTTAAAAGGGGTTAGCTAAAGTCTCAGGACTAACACCAAAATCAACAGCTATGTAAGGGGTTATAAAAGAAAAAAAAGCTCCGAGATCTAACAAAGCATAAATATGTAAATGAAAGACCTGCAATATACCAGTAATCATATCAGGAGAATTTTTTTGATCTTACCGAGACTAAAGTGAATACAATCTATTTGGGAAAAGACCACTGGTGGCACTGAAAGTGGCACCCTGCTGAGTCGGGCGACCGAATAGAACTGGGGGATGGCTGGACTAACCCTGATGACCACTCTATGGGCAATCCATGACCCTGTGTCTTGACCACACCCAAAGCATACTTCACTACTAGCTCTAACATACCCTGATGGTTGCATTTCTGGCAAAGAGGATTTGTGCGACCACTGTTCATACTTCTCTAGGGCTTAGGGCCTGACGCCCTATCCCGATTATCATTTCTGAACTTCGGCGCTAGAGCACTAGATGAACATGGAGCTGGGGATGAAAATTTCTAATAGAATTAAGGATGGTTACCACCCTCTGACCTTGGCTGAGCAAAATTAAAGCTACCTATCCTAGCCCTTTTATTCTCTCTTTTCTTTACCTTAAACTTCTGCTCCTTAATTTGTTGGGAATGGGACATCAACCTAGATAAGTCCATCTCCTTAATAAACATGGTGGTCCTGCACTCTTTGACCATGCTATCAGCTACACCAAAGACAAACTTACTCATCCTAGACCTGTCATTAGACACTACATTAGGAGCATACCTAGCTAGCTGAGTAAACTTAAGAGAATACTCCTTCACACTCATGTTTCCCTGCCTTAAATTAATAAACTTATGAACTTTAGCTTTCCTTAACTCCAAGGGAAATAACCTATCTAAAAGGCCATCATAAACTCTTCTAATTTAATAGGCCCTGCATCAGCCCCTATATCTCCCTTCCATTGCTTATACAAGCTGTGAGCAATATCCTGCAACTGGTAAGCACCCAATTATGCACTCTCACTAAAAGTTACACCTATAATATTAGTTACCTTCTGATCTATGTTGAGGAACTCATGCAGATCCTCATCAGAATTAGATCCCAAAAATAGAGAAGGGTTCATTTGAGTAAAATTCTGAATCCTAGCTACGACAGTATTAGCCATCGAAACGTCTGGGATAGTAACCAGCTGGTTATTTTGGGCTTCTACTAAGTGATCTAAAGTAGTGAATATAACTCTAAATTTGTCATGAGAGACATGCTCGTTCAGGGGATCTTTTTAAACAGGCGAAGGTATGGGCTGATTCCTATTTCTTCTTTTGTTATTATTTCTGGGAGGCATGTTTTGTAAATAGAAAGAAAATTGAATTATAAAGAAGGTTTAAATTAATATTATGCTCACTCATATGACATGGGTACTGAAAGAAGGGAAACATTTCCTAAAATATCTTGTAGCTGCTTGTCCATAAGTGTGGTGTGCTTCACACCCATGCTCAAGACTCTACTCAACCCATATTTCAAACTCCCTAGGACACTTTAAAACCTTAGTATTTGATATCAAGTTTGTAAAGCCTTGAAAGTGCACCCTGGATACCACACGGTGCTTACAGTCACAAGTGACCATAAGCTAACCCATGAGCTGGTACCTATTGTGAACACTGAATAAAATGATAATAAAGGATACATATGTGTGGGAAACAAAGATGGATATTCCATAAGGTTTAAATATTTAAAAATATCTTTGAATTAATTTACCTGAAAAATAAATATTTGAGAATAATACTATAAAGGACTGTCAATCCAACTGATAACTGACTAATTATCTGAAATTATCTGAAAGGCTATAACTGATTGACTGTGGAGTTGATGGGATAAGTCCCTAACTAAAATCGGCTGACTACTAAACTAAAACATTGAAATAAACATAAACAATCCTCGAAATATGAGGACTCACCATTGCTGCTACTGCTGGTACATTAGGATGTCTAGGCGCGATCGAGAACCTGAGCTTGAACCTATGATATGAGACATCATAGAGAAAGAAATGAGTATGCGATTAGTACTTTGAATATATTAGAATGCTAAATGAGATTAGGCTGATATGCATGGCTCATATTCATGAATAATAACTGATTGAATAAATAGCATAAAATAACTGATGTATAGTATGCGAGGAAGCTGTGAAATCTGAGAATGCATGACCAAGAATATGACATGATACTGAGATAGTCTGTAAATAGAAATCCTGAAATACTACTACTGAACAACTAATAACTATATGCCATGGTCAAGCAAGCCTGAAACTGAATACTGAACTGAGACTGTGAGAGTTATCATCTAACAGACATGCCCCAATAAGAACTAATTGGCATCTAACTTGTGACCCCAGTTGGAAGTGTGTTAGTACCATGCCACGGGTACTAACACTGGCTATGTGGATCCATTGAAATGAATTCCCAAAGGACTAAAGAGTCTCCCTCTACTGGAAGGTGCTCTAGTGAGATATATGTCAACCCTCAATTAGCAGGTTAACATCTATAACCTACGCTGGATATATAGTTCTACAATGTAGGGACTACTACTAAAGGTCACACCCTCAACTGGCAGGTGAACCCAAAGCCCTGGGTTCACTCGGTGCTAAATCCTACTCCCAACTTAACTAACTCAGCATACTGAACTTATTTAAACTTGGCTAATAAGATAACTGACTAAAACTAATAGTACTCATATATGCCTAAAAACCATTATAAAAGTACTAAGACTAAGTAAACAGCTAAATTTTGGATATTCGTAACCCCCATTACTCTATTAACATTAGCAGTAAAAGCATACCAAAGCTTCAAAAGCATAATAAATAGTCTTTTTTCAAAATTCATCTCTTAGGCATTTCATCAAATACTTGAAATTCATGAACTTAGGCATGGAAATGATTAAAACATGTGGGAATAATGTAATCATGACACTAAAACCATGCATTAGGAAATTTAACATGGAATTTCATGCTTTAAACATGTAAAGGCTACTTACCAACTAAAAACACTTGTAAAAATCATGCATAATCCAAATTTCCAAAATCTTCATGAAATTAACTCATTGTAAACATGTGAATTCATGATTTAGAACATAAAAATAGGAACATGGACTCCATGGGTTAAACTAGATAAACATTAAACATACCTTAAGGATTTAATCTTGTAAGAGAATTAATGTTCTTGATTGTTCTTGGGTGGTGAAGCTTGAATTCTTGAGTTTTCCTAAAGAAATAATGGTTTAACTAGATGAATTTGGGTGATAGCTAGGGTTTATCCTAAAGAGAAATTAGGGAAATAGGGCATATAATGCCTCAACTGATGATAAATCCCGTGTTTTTATGAATTAGGGCAGTAAGAAAAGACCTTAGTTTTCGTGGGAAATTTAAATTCATAATTGGAATATGGATTTAGCCCTCACTATGATGCACCAAGGCCTCCATTGCTATTCCTCCGCGACGCGCCACAATTAGGGTGACTTGTTATTTTGGAAATCCAAATAAGGTCCAAACCTCATCCAAAAATCCAAAACTTACCTCATCCAAAAATCCAAAACTTACCTGAGATATGCTACATACACCCCTAAACATGAATTAAATCAAAACTTACATCTCAGAATTGGGAAGGTCACTTTAAAAATCATCGAAGTTAAGTGTCCAAAAATAAAACAAATTCTCCAACACTTAGCTAAATTTTTAGGTTCTAAGCCCCTTGTACATGCACTATGGGCTGAGTTAAGCTAACACAAATACTGGGTATTACAACATACAAAACATCCCATTTAGAATATGAAAGATTTCAACTGGATTTTGGTCCTCAAGATTAATCTTAAACTCCCTAAAGCAAGATTAATCTAGGGTTTTCAAGGGATTAATCATCCAAGCTCCAATCTCTGGATTTCTTCTAAATTCTTATGTTTTCCAGGTATGTTTTTCATCCCTAATCGTGAATTATTTATTATTGCATGAATTGGTTTGATATTTATATGGTTTAATGGTTGGTTTGAAACTTGGGATGATGGGTTTTATTGGTAATCACTTGAATTGTTTTGCCCATGGTTTTAAATGTATTGTTCATGCTTGAATTTATTGTTTGGGTCTAAATTGGGGCATTATGGTATGGTTTGGAATGGGGAACATGGGTTTCCCTAAAATTTGTTGATTTTAGTTTAGAATTGGCATTAATCTCAGCCCACTTTATAAAATTGATTTTGAAACATGGATAATTACATTGTTTTACTTGATTTTTTAAATGATTGCATATCGTTAAAGACTAAATGGAATAAAATGATTTTGAAAGGCCTTTGTGTCCATGGTTTGGATTAAAAAGGAACTTGGGAGTCTAACGGTGAACAAATGGTTATGGCATAACTAGATTAGCTTGCAAGCATAATTGGTATAACATTCCATAACGACGAATGACTTAATAAATAACTCCTGGGTTAACGGATGGATTTATGTGCATAAAGGTTTTAATTTGGTCTTAAAGAGGGTTGTGTAGCTCACCGTGAAGGTAGAGGTCTCGGAGAGACCGATACTGGAAACCACATTTGTCGGCATGAGGGTCTATATGTCCATGTGCATGGTTCACACAATAAATATTTTATTGGAATAGTTGGAGCATTGGTGGATTTGGCCCTTCCTCAAATTTCTTTGGTTAGTGTGGCTAACACGCGCTAGGGCTCTTTCAGAAGGAAAGCTGAACCCACATAGCTCGTGGATGCCCTTAGGACGGATAGGGCGACACAGTCCAGGTTAATGATTTTAAACTCTTATTTTCACGACCCTTTACCCTATCCCTACATCTTATATATGTATATATAAATGTGTGCATGTGGTTTTGGATTGATTTTTTGACATGGCATTATTTTATCACTTTGCCTGAGTTACATGCCAATGCTTATCCCACTGACCATCCTAGGTTGCTATATTGTTTTATGATGTAGGGTCCAAAGATATTTTTGTCACTCCTTTGCAACTTTAGGTGGTGTGATTGTCTGTCGAGTTGCTGTGAAGTGGTAAGCTTCCATCATTCAGAGAGATTTATCATTTTATTAGTTTTTTTTTCATATTTTAGGAATTGAAGAGTTTCATTGTCATGGTCGGGGGCATGTCCCAACCAAATTTGAAATCTTTGTTTGAGAAGTTTTCACGGACAAAGTGTGGGTTGATTATTTATTTTGGATTCTTAGAACCTTATTATTGGTTTATATATCATTCTTATTATTTTGGTTTTGATTCCACTATTATTTTACCGTGCTCAGGTGGTTTGGCTAGGGATGGTCTTCGGCCCACAGGGATTGAGATACCCATCACGGCCAGGCCTTGGTTTGAGTTGTGACAATCTTGGTATCAGAGCATGATTAGGGTTCGTTGGGTGTCCACAAATCCGTATTGAGTAGAGTAATTTTTATTGGTGTGTAGCACACCATATTTATAAGGGGAAGGGTACAAGGCATTTAGGAATATTTTATTTTCTTGTATTCTATTTTAGGCAGTAGAGTCTGGTGTCATAAATTCTCCTAGCTCCCGATTTACTTTTATTTTAGATCATGCCTTCCCAAAGATCTAATGTTCGTAGAAACTCCACTGGACCCTCTATCCTACCTGATGAAAATATGGAGGGGAGTCACCTTATTTATGAAGTGCAGACTCAGTATAGGGTCCCTTCTCTTGATTGTACCTCTCTACGTGGAGTTTCACCAGTCTCTATTAGTACTCCTCGGTCTTCCTGGTCTAATGATACTCATGCCCAGATGCCTCATTACTTCTGTGCATTTTGAGAGAATTATTCCTAAATAATGTCTTTAATGTCTAGGTTTTAGACACTAAAAAGTTTCACGTGTGTTGAGCTCACTATTCATGCAATCACTAAGACCCTACAAGTTTTAGTCACTCTATATGAGTCTTGTAGTGCTTGTTGTAGTCCAACTAGTGAGTATTATCTATGTTTCTATCTTGAGTACGAATAGGACCCCACGAATTGTAAGGTTTTGTCACTAGTCATAGGGTGGGACTCATCACCAAACTAGTAAGTTGACCTTGAGTCATAATCCAAACTATGACTCATGGTGATGACTCATTATTAGTGACCATGATTCGTTACCTGACCTGTAGCGACTGACGATAGTTTTTCTTACATTTGAATTAGGGGAACTTTGGTCATTTCCTCTCTTCACTAATTATAACCCACAACTATAAAACACCCTAAGTATCATTTCTTATCATTTTAACAAGTCAAATACACTCTCTTCTCTCTCAAATTCCCTAATCAAGAGTAAGGCTAGGGTTTCTAGGGATTTAATATCTAGGGCTCAATTTGTGATTTCTCTTCCAAATTATTTGGTGTTTTAGGCATGTATCTCTTCCCTAACTTGGTTTTATATAAAAATATATGTTTAATCATGGTTTATGTGAATTAAATTATTGGCTTATGAATTATGGGTTGAGGGTTTTGTATGATTACTACTTGGTTGGTTTTCCTATAATTTTGGAATTGTTATTCATGCTTTATCTCATGGTCTTTGAATTAAAATTGTGCATGGGCATTGTGGATGGTAAGGGGGTCATGGAATTTGCCTAAATTGATGGATTTTTGTATTGGAATAAATATTAACCTCAACCTACTTTGTAAAGTTGGTTTGAAACATAGATATATGGATAATTTAACTTGCTTTGGGAATCTTGCATTGCATAAAAGGTTAATGAAATCTAAACCCAATTTTAAAAGGCCTTGGTGTCCATAAAATGGTTTTAAATTAGAACATTAGAGTGTAATTGGCTAACTAGTTCACATAATGGAATTGTCTTGCAAGCATAAGTAATTGGTATGATGATACCATTCAGTAAATGTCTAAACGATTGACTCCTTGGATAAATGGATGGGCGATATGTAAATGTTTTAATTGGGCTTAAAGGGTGTTGTGTGGCTCACCGTGCAAGGTAAAGGTCCCGGGGAGACAGATATTGGAAACCATATTTGCCGATGTGGGGGTATTTATGACCATGTTCAAGTTCACACACACATATATATATTTTTGATTGGATAGGGTCAAGGCATTCCTTGGCCCATCCTTTGATTTTCCTAGTTCATGCGGCTAACACGCTCTGGGACCCTTTAATCAGGGAGAGATGAACCCAGATAGCTCGTGGGTGCCTTTAGGATGGTTAAAGCTGCACAATTGAGGCTAATAATTTTAAATTTCAGGCTTAAACCTTGTTCCCTTTCCCAACATTATGTATATATGTATATTTGCATGTATCTAAATATGTACATTGAATTTGGATTTGATTTTGGAATGACATTATTTTATTCCTTTTCTAGGTTGCATGCTAGTGTTCACCCCACTAACCATTCCCAGATGCTACATCCTTTCATGGTGTAGGGTCCAAGGGATTTTTCTCTTAGTTTGTGCAGTGTTAGGTGGTGCGATCGTCTATAGGGTTTATGGTGAAGTGGTGAGCTTCTATCTTTCAAAAAGCTTCGTCATTCCATTGGTCTCTTTCCATATTTTAGACTGTAAGAGTTCACATAACATTATAATTATCATTGTTACTATCATGGTCAGAGGCATGTCCCGACCTAGTTTGTTATTCAGATTGGTTTAGAGGCTTTTGTGGACTTGTGTGGGATGATGTTTTTGAATCTTAGATTCCACTTGTTAATACTTAGATTATGTTCGTAATGTACAGGCAATGGGGGTGGTCTCCGGTTGTAATACCCCATAAGATAATAGACTAGTTTCACCTCTTAGTTGCATGTTTAAGGGGTCCAAGGCATGAATTTCTTACTAAGTATAAGGGACTTAGTTATCTTCAAGACCTCAAGATTCATAGATTTTATTTTTGGCCTTCCCGAACACAAGAGCTTGGTTTTTGAGTTGAAACATGTTTAGGGATGATAACGGGGTGTCCTGAAAGAATTTTAAAATTTTTGGAAGGGGTTCGAGGCATTTTTGGACAATGAAGGCAGCATGCCTCCGCGATAGGGCCACGCCGCAGAAGCTATCACGGGGACTAGCCTCCGCGCTGCGGAGGTTGTGTTTTTTAATGATTTAAGTAAGTTTTCAAGGGGTACTTTGGTGTTTACCCCTTACCTCCAAACGTCCAATATATGCATTAAAGCTCTAAAAAAGGGGCATTATTTGACCACATTTCATCAGTTAACACTTACGTAAACCCTTACCCTCTTCTTAAGAACAAGAAATGCAAGCTTTCTCTTCAAGAATTCAAGTACTCAAGCTCTTAGTTCAAGCTTTTTTTCAAGGAATTCAACTAATTAAGGTATGTGGGGTATTCATCACTGTGTTCGTTTTACTCATTGAGTCCAAAATCCCTTTTTGGTTTCAAGTATTAATTTTACCCTTTTATGATCCAGTTCAATGTGTATCATGAAATTTATCCATGTTTACTCATTAGTTTTACATTCAAGCCGTGCTAATAATCTTTCCCATGTGAATTATGTTCTTTTATGATTTAAGTTCCAAAACCTCATGTCATATTTAGTTAATATCATGTTAAATCATCAAATTTATACATTAAACCAGGTAAGCATATTGTCCCCTATAAGTTTACCATATTCCCATACTCATAATCATGAATTCCATCAGTAGTGATATATTCTATACTTTGGTTTCTAAATCATGAATTTTCTTACAGTGTTTTAAATGATATTACTGTATTTAAAATATTTCAATGCTGGTGGGTTATGAACACCTGATACCTATATGTTTACACGTGTTTCAGAATTTCAAGTATCAAATCAGCTGAAATCATGATTTTATCACCATGTACATATCATCATTTTTATAATGAACACACCAGTTGATACACTAAAGGAAGGCTAAAAATTGAAAATGGAAACACAAGGAACAAAAAAACAGCAACTATAATAAAAAGGAAAACAAACTTAGAAGAAAAGAGATGAAGAAGAGATGCATAAAGTAAAGATGGTAGAGAGACCCTCACTTCCACCAATGAATAGCACTAGAAGGTGTATCAAACCTTCAAATACACATCACCAATGTAAGATCAAACCACTCTCTTAGGTGACCCAAAGGACTCACACTCCCTAAAGCACACCTTTCTTGCCAAATATCCAATACAAGTGAAATCCTCTTTCAATTGCATTCAATATTCAATTTTGGTTTTCCATCTCTTAGGAAGAAGAGGAAGACTACAATCTACCACTAAGATTAAAATCTAAAAAGTCACTCAATTCATTATGTCAAAACTAAGGAAAATAAGAGCTAAGGTGTCTATTTATACTATTACAAGATAATGACTCAAATACCCTTAACGAAGGGCTTTAGGAAAGACGCCTATGGAGCGTCATTTTAATGTTTAAAAAGTAGATCATGACTTTAATGAAGGGCGTGCCTATGAAGTGTAAGATTCCTCCTCTTTTCTTCACTTTAACAAGGCTTCAAAAAGGCTCTAAAAGGTCATCAATCCGCAACTTGAACCTTTGATAATACCTTGTACCTTTTTGTGCTCTTCATGCTTGTATCATCCTCTCCATCTTGAAAGGAATTTTTCCTTAAATTCACATCTTGAAAAACCAAAGAGAGAAGAAACAAGCTCACAATCCTCTTGGTAGGAGGGTTAGCATTAGTACCACAATTACATCATCACTCCAAGGTGGTTCGTATTTAACATACATCCATGCATTCTTGGTATTTGGGATGAAAAGCTTGGCATAAAGGATACAAATAAAGTGAATGACATCAATATTAAAAGGTAATGAGCATGAACTGAAACCACACCTCCCACATCTCAAAGGTATTACAAGGTCAAAGGGAAGTAGTAAACAAGGGTCTAGGTTGAGGTTAGCCATTTCTTTTACTATACAATCATGTTCACAATTACCAAAAACAATCATCCTTAAGAGAAAGTTATCATTCAAGACTAAAGGTTTGTGGTCTAAAAATCCCCTCCTAGGAACAAGCACACCTTTATTCACAAGTTTTCCAAACAAATAATCATCATGAACTAGACTAGTGGTACGGTTTTCATCACACAAGCTCAAGGGGTCAAGTTTCATATCATGATCAACACTACAAGAATGAGCACCAACTTGAGGGCTTTCAATTCCACAATTCACATATTCAAGAAGTGAATTATACATAGGAGCACATTGATCATGGTACAAATTAAGAGAGCTATTAAGAGAAGAAGCACGCACCCCTATGTCAAACAAACCTGAAACCAACATACTAGAGGGCACATCATAACATTTCAAGCTCAAAGAAGTGTATGGAGTAGCCTTAAGAGTAAGTTGATCATTGTTCACAACTAATGAGATACTAAGGAAGGGAACATGTACATCTTATTCACCCCAACCCATGACCATTTCATAAGAAGTCATATAACAATAATTTAAGGTCAAGGGAATGTAAGGAGTAGCAATGATACCTCAGTTTGGTCTTAGGCAGTCCACTCTTTTGGAGTTCTTGACCAAGGGTAGCATTAGGTCATTTTTATGCAAAACTCATTTTTGATTCTTTATTGATTACTTAGGAACTTGAACCTGCAAATAAGAAGAATCAATGCTAGGTAAAGTTCTAGCCTTTGCGTTATGGAGTAACAATTGACATTTGTGGGCAAGTTCTACAAACGAAGTTGCCTTCCCCTTTTCTTTCTCACAATCCGAGGCCCCCCTTTCCCTTTTCCTTTTTTCTTTTCATTCTTATTGTACTTCACCATACATTTCCTCTCCATCTTGAGTCTTGGCCTCATTCTCTTTGGATTCTAACTCTTTCACTCCTTCTACTTGGGTAGGGTGGTTTTGGTTTAGTGGATCTTGGGAAGGGGGCATTGGAATTGGTTGATGATGGTTTTAGATTTGGAGTTATGGAAAAGGGTTTTGTGGAGGTTTTGGTAGATATAATATATCAAACCTCACTTTTATTCTAATCACATCACCTGTTAAGGATGCTATTTCAATCGTTATCGCATCCATATCACCCTTTATGTCTTTCCTTATAGAATCCATATGACCCTTCATATCTCGGCCAAAGGCCTCAAAGTGATCTTTCAAGGCTCCCAAAACATCATTACCCAAGGGTTGAGATATGGTACCCTCAGATTCCATCTCAAATGTACCTAACAAAAGCCAAAAAACAGCAAAAGGAAAACCTACAAAATAAACAAACACGTTAGTTCAAATAAAGTCTCACTTCACTCACACTTAATCTCACCTCACACTTGGCCTCACAACAGTTAGATAATTGGCAATACTTGGAAAATTACTTGAGTGGTGAGAAGCTTTGGTTCGGAATTGATCTTTGTTTGAAATGACTCAAATAAAGTGATGTAAGGACTTGAACCAACAAACTACTACGAATTAAAAATGAGAAAAGGTACACAAAAACCAAAGACACGAAATAAATGAACTCTAGACTAATTACCAACCTAGTAGGTACTAACTAGCTTGCTAGTTAGTGTTTGAATTAGATTAAAATAAAGTATAATCAAAGAGCTGAAACTAAAAACATCTAATTTTAGAGATGAATTTGGTTGATCTTAAGTGATGATGTGGCACTAGTAGTTGGTTATCACTTTTTAATTTTTTTAATTTCCCCAAGTTTTATTTTGGCCAAATATCACCCTTTGGGAAGGAGAGTTTTGGATTTGAGGGGGGTAAGGAGGTAAATTAGAGATTTTTCAAGCCTCCAATTGAAATTGAAAAGAAATGGTCCCCCCATTGTACTTGCAAGTGTACTTTGTTGTCCCCTTGTCCCCTCCTCCTTTTGGAAGAAAGGAATATTCTTGGAATATGCTTTAGGACTAAAAACTTTTTCACTCTCTTTCTTCACTCTTTTGGATTAAAAAACACCTTTGAATATTCTTCTTCACTAAGATATGAAGATCATGGATGAACAAGATGAATATTCAAGTGTTGACCAAGTTTGACCAACAAGCAAATGAACCCTAAATCTTGATTTTTTTGTAGATCTAGGTTTCTTGAGCCAAAACAAACTCAACCAACTAAAAATCAGCCACAAAACTCATCCAAATCACCAATATAATTTCGGATCTAGCTCAATAAGCTTCAAAACTCCATATCCATGATGGATCTTAGCTCAAACTCAACCAAACTTCACTCTAAAAGTAGATCTAGAATCCCTAGGTACTAGAGAGCAAGGATCTAGTACAAGAAACTTAAAAATTAAGTAATATTGTGTAGATCTAAGGTTATAAATTCAGATCTAACACAAGACAATTTTATTAATCTTTGGTTTTGACTCTTTTTTTTGTTGAGATTTTCTTAATAAGAACACTAAAAATAAGATTTAGGGATGTTGGAACAACCCTAACCAAGGCTTTGATACCAAATGATACACTAAAGGAAGGCTAAAAACCGAAAATGGAAACATAAGGAACAAAAACACAGCAACTACAATAAAAAGGAAAACACACTTAGAAGGAAAGAGATGAAAAAGAGATGCAAAAGTAAAGATAGTCGAGAGACCCTCACTTCCACCAATGAATAGCAATAGAAGGTGCATAAAACCTTCAAACATACATCACCAATGTAAGCTCAAACCACTCTCTTTGGTGACCCAAAGGACTCACACTCCCACAAGCACACCTTTCTTGCCAAATATCCAATACAAGTGAAATCCTCTTTCAATTGCATTCAATATTTAATTTTGGTTTTCCCTCTCTTAAGGAGAATAATAATACTACAATCTACAACTAATATTACAATCTAAAAAGTTACTCAATTCATTATGTCAAAACTAAGAAAAATAAGAGCTAAGGTGTCTATTTATACTATTACAAGATAATGACTCAAATGCCCTTAATGAAGGGATTTAGGAAAGGCACCCATGGAGTGTCATTTTAATGTTTAAAAAGTAAACCATGCCTTTAATAAAGGGTGTGCCTATGGAGTGTAAGATTCCTCCTCCTTTCTTCACTTGAACAAGGGTTCAAAAAGGCTCCAAAAGGTCTTCAATCCGCAACTTGAACCTTTGATAATACCTTGTACCTTTTTTGTGACCTTCATGATTGTATCACCAGTATTATTTTATGTTAAATATATCAGTTCCTATGTTCATGGTTTCTTCAAGATTATGCATGCACTATTATTTTCAGAATAACATGAACTAAGCTGATCATTTATTAGTGCATGCACCGGCTTGTGTTATAGTGTATTTCAGTTAGGAGTATGATTTAACACTGAGTGAACATAGGGAAGGTGTCTCCTATCAGTTTAGGCAGAGTCATTAGTAGCAAACCCTAGGTTCTAGAAATACGTAACTAATGTAGGATATGAGGAGTCACCCATTAGTTTTGGCTTGACTTTCTCTCAAGGGTCACCCATCACTTTAGGCTCTACTTCCTAGTCCTTTAGGACAATAGTTTAATGGATCCACACAACCTTGTGTTAGTACCCATGACAAGGTACTGACACCCTTCCAACCGGGAATACAGGTTGGACCCCGATAGCTTTAATTGGGGCATGCCGGTTACATGATAGCTCCTACAATTTTAGTTAGTACTCAATCTATATAAGTACGGGTTTGCTTGCCCAAGTTGTCAGATTTTTAGTTATTCAGTTAGTCAATTTTATAGATTAATTCAACTCATGTTTTACTTGGTCTTGTATTCTCAGTTTTGCATATTCAAGCATTCATGTTCAGTTCCACATATATTTCAGCTATTCCTTACCTCACATATTAGTACATTTAAAGTATTGATCATCTACTTTTATTTTGCACTATGTTGTCTTATAACATAGGTTCAAACGCTCAGTTCCCCGACCATCCTTAGACAATTCAGTATTTCCCCACAGTAGTACTGGTGAGTCTGCTTCCACTGAGGATATGAATTATTCTTACAATTATTTTTAGTATTTTCCTATAGTCAGTCAGTTGGAATTAGTTGGGGGTTTGTCCAATCAACTCCTTATATTTTAGAGGCTTTTAGATAGGCAGTCTAATTTCCAGTATTTATCAGATTTCAGACATGTTGTTTTATATATTTTCATATTCCAATTTATATTACTTTATTAATTTATATTCTGCATAAGTTGTCTTCTTATTGTTTTATTTAGTTCTCATGACCAGTGCCATACTATGGGTTAGCTTGGGTTCATTTATGGCCTTAAGCATTGCGTAGCGACTAGGATGTAGCCTTGGGTCATGACAAGGCTATCGGTGGGCTTTAAATACCCATCACAACTAGAACCCAGGTCAGGTCATGACAAGCTTGGTATCAGAGCATGGGTTTATGGTTATTGGGTGTCCATTAAGCCGTGTTAATTATTTTTTATAGGTGTATATCGTTCCACACTTATAAGAGAAAGGCTACAAGAAATTGAGGAATATTTCCCTTTTTTGTGTTCTATTCCGGGCTATAAAGTCTAGGGTCATGGAATTTCTCTAACTTCTAGTTTTCTCGCATTTCAGATCATGCCTCCTCAGAGATTTGATGTTCGTAGAAACTTTGTCAGAACCTCTGCCCCACCTGAGGGCAATGTAGAGGGGACTCACCCTGTATATGGAGTACAGACTCGGTCTAGGGTCCTTGCTCCTGATTGTACTGCTCCACCTGGGGTTCTACCGGTCCCCACTAGTCCTTCTCTGGTTGGTGAAACTCATGCTCAGTTACCTCAAGGAGATATATCTAACATAGAGTTTTATTGGTTAATTTATTTGCTTACTTAGTTAGTGACATCTCAGCCTTGTCAGCCTGGTTCTGTTGGTACTGTGGTGAGATCCTATGATGTTACTCGAGTTGGGCAATTTATGAGGTTAAATCCCTTACCTTTAATGGCTCTGAGGTTGAGCAGGATCCTCAAGGGTTTATCAATGAGATAGAGAATATCTTTAGGGTGATGTATGCTACTAATATAGAGGGTGGGGGTTTGATGCATATTATTTGAAAAATATGCCATATTAGTGGTATAAGGAGTCAAAGAAGTCGGGTGGTGATGATGCTGGGCAGGCTATATGGGAGGAGTTATCTGGCGCCCTCTTTGATTGTTTTATTCGTCAGGAGTTGTAGGAAGCTAAGTCCAAAGATTTTTTAAACTTGAGGCAGGGTAGGGTGAGTGTGAATGAATATGCCCTGAAGTTCCTTAGTTGTCTCGTTATGCTCTAGAGTTGGTGTCTAGCATGTGTCTAAGATGATAAAGTTTTCTTTGGGATTTTCTCGTGACTTGGTTTTAGAGTGTAAGGTTGTTATACTAAATAATGATATGGATATCTCTAGACTTGTGGTTTGTATGTAGTAGGTAAAGGATGAAAAGAAGAAACATGTAGATATTGGAGAGAGGCAAAATAAAAAGTTCAGGTATTCAGAGCTAGGTAGAGGTCAGCGAGCTAGTGGGGGAGATGGTAGATAGTGGAGCAAGAATAAGACTTAGAGAAATTCTAGTTCATATTTTTTGGCTAGTGCCCCTTATCGAAAGCCGTCTGGTGATCTTCGATTTTAGACTAGTACTGGTCTTAAGAAACATGGTTCCCAATCTTATGCTAGTAGAGATCAGTCAACCCTGCCATATTCTTCTTGTAGATTTTACGGTCAGCTTCACCAGGGGTATTGTGATAAAAAGAGAAATTAGTACTCTAACTGTAGTCAGCTTAGTCATATTCAATGGGCTTGCCCTGAGGCTAAGGTATCTACTGGGACTAATAAAACTTTGGTCGCCACTTCTTCAAATTTTGCACTAAAGGGTGTTACTTCTGGGACTGACACTGGTTGAAATCATCTTTATGCTCTTTTCACTCGCCAGGAATCCAATACATCTCCTAATATTGTCACTGGTGTATTAAAGCTCTTCTCTCATAATATGTACTATTTGATTAATATAGGGTCTACCCTCTCTTATGTGACCCTTTATGTGGCTATGTATTTTAGTTTTGATCCTAAAACTATTTCCAGCCCTTTCTCTGTGTCTACTCCGGTGGGTGATTCTGTTGTGGCTAGAAAGATCTTTAAGGGTTATGTGGTGTCTACCTTTCATAGAGAGACATTGGTGGAGTTGGTAAAGCTGGATATGGTAGACTTTGATGTAATCTTAGGGATGAATTAACTTCAGTCATGCTCTGCTTCTCTAGATTGTAGAACCTAAAAAGCCAGTTTCAAATTCCCTAATGCATCAATAATTGAATGGGAGGGTAGTTCCTTAGTACCTAAAGGAAGGTTTATTTCTTATCTTAGAGCCTGAAAGTTGATTTTCAAGGGGTGTTAATATTATTAGGTTTGGTTTAAGGATTCTAGTTCTAAGGTTCCCCCTTTATAATTCATCCCTGTGGTTAATGAATTTTCAAAAGTGTTTCCTGATGATCTTTCCGGTGTTTCTCCAGATAGGAAAATAGATTTTGGGATTGATTTTCTACTGGATACTCATCCCATTTCCATTCCTCCTTATAGAATGGCTTCAGCTGAGTTAAAGGAGCAGTTAAAAAATCTTCTTGATAAAGGTTTCATCTGTCCTAGTATCTTTCCATGGGGTGCTCCTATTCTTTTTGTGTGTAAAAAGATGGGTCTCTTCGGATGTGTATAGATTATCGACAGTTAAATAAGGTTATCGTGAAGAATAAGTATCCTTTATCTAGGATTGATGACCTTTTCAACCAACTTTAAGATGCTAGATTCTTCTCTAAGTTTAACCTTCTTTTGGGTTATCATTAGTTGAATATTAGGAAGGATAATATTCCTAAGACTGCTTTTCGAACTCGGTATGGTCATTATGAATTTCTGGTTATGTCACATGGGTTGACTAATGCTCTGACTGCTTTTATGGATGTCATGAATTAGGTGTTTTGGTAGATTTTAGATTTGTTTGTTATAGTGTTTCTTGATGTAATACCCTGGGTTTTAGAACCTTAGAGAATTTCTTGGATTTTTAGTTTCTAGACATCATACGACTAGGGGGTACAAGTCGTATGATGGATACAGTTGGTATGGTCTTGGTTGAATGCTGACCAG
This sequence comes from Capsicum annuum, assembly GCF_002878395.1. Classification (NCBI taxonomy): domain Eukaryota; kingdom Viridiplantae; phylum Streptophyta; class Magnoliopsida; order Solanales; family Solanaceae; genus Capsicum; species Capsicum annuum. The sequence continues at coordinate 138,444,031 of NC_061120.1, read as the reverse complement.
TATTGGTTGTTGGGTTGGATTAGTTTTTGGTGTTAGTACGAGTGGCTCACCATGAGCCGTAAGATATGGTACGAGTTATACCATTTGCTTGTATATTGAATAGTGTCAAACTTTCTTTGATTTTATTTTGCCTAGGGTACGATTTATGGGTACCAATCATATAATTGAGTACGAGTAAGACTTTGGAATCATAGGTTGGTTAGTGTGGGAGTTAGGATTCTTCTTGGGGTATGAGTGGTGGATACCACTCGTACCCTAGGGTATGGATGAGGGGGGTGGTCATACCCTCATGTAGGATTTTTATATTGTTTAAGTAGGGGTATTCTGGATATTTCCCTTTATAACTCCTTAGGACCCCATGACTTAAAACACTTTTTAGGGATTCATTAACCTAATTGTAATCAATCAAACACTTTAAACTCTCTCAAAATCTCTCAAGGCTCTTGGGTTAAGCAAAAACTAGGATTTTCTTCAAGGTGGTCAATTGAGGCTCATAAGAGTGATTTCTTCTCATTTTCATCTTAATCTAAGACAAGATACTTCTCCTTCATTGTTAGTTTGACCTAAAGGCATGTTTTATGAATTGTTTTCATGGCATAAAAGTTGTATGGTTTTGGGTTTGCAAACATAAATTGGGGGCTTTGGTTATAAATGCTTTGTTATGGTTTTCCAGTGTTTTAATTATGGATTTACATGTTTTAATGGTAGTTTGGACATTTGGATTCATGGGAATGGTTAATTGGTACTTGGTTTTTTCTTTGGAAACACTATGCCCCCAATGTGTTTGATAAATACCTATGAAAATGTTTTTACTATATTGTTGGACTTTTAATGGAACTATTGTATGGTATAACTTGGTAATGGAATCCTAAATGGTATAAATGGTTTGAAATGGTTAAATGGTAAGTTCTTGGTGGTCATGGTTAGTTTAATTGAAAGTCCTGTGGGGTACAAGGGTATCCCCCAAGAAAACATGGTAATGATCACTTGTGGGGTACATAGGATTTTTCTAAGTCAACTTAATGATGTAATATATAGGTACATGTGAATCTCTTCTTCTTTAAAAGGATGGCTAAGGATATTTCCTGCAAGCTATAATCGAAATGATGATACCACTACTTATAACCTTGGTTAATAACAAATGGAATGATGGTCTTGGTTATGTGGTAATGATTTTAATTGGGCAATTATGGCAGGGTATGGTAGCAAACCATGAAGGTGTGAGTCCAATGGACGATCACTGGAAACTCGTGTTTGCTGACATGGGGATTTGTTCATGATGACTATTTGGGGTACATGGGAATCTCCTATGGTATAATTATATATATGTATCATGGAGAGTGAAGGGTACTTGGGAATCCCCTACTCCTATGGTATAACCAATTTATGCAGTTACAAGCATTGGGGCCTATTCAGGGGGTTACACTAGACCCATATAGCCTATGGGTGGTTCTTGGATGGTTGAGCTATATATACCCAGGTTAATGGTTTTAAATTCATGGTAAACCCGGTTCCCTTCTCCCATTATGGTTATATATATGTATGTAAGGTAGTGAATGCATATGGTTGGTTTACTTGGTTTTAAAGGTTGCCATTATTTTATCCTTATCCTAAGTACTTGCTAGCGTTCACCCTGTAATCCCTCTTTGGGCGGCTGTATTCCTATGTGATGCAGGAACCAACCAATCTACTCCCCCTGCTTAGTGATTGAATTTAGGATTAGCTATTAGATTGAAGTAGTGAGCTTCCATACTTTAGAAGGCTCTATTTCATATCATGGATGTCTTTATAGACTTTGGTTATTTCATAGGCATTAGTTTTGGATATGGTTGGGGGCATGTCCCAACTAAATATTATTTTTGTTTTAGTTAGAGGCTTTGTGATACTACTATGGGTTGGAATGGGCAGTGTCAGTATTGGTGTCAATCTTAGTATTGGCATTAGTATTGGGGCTGATATCGTTGGACTAAATTTATGATTGTTCCATCCTTTTATGATTTTTTATGGATAGGAACTTGGTTATTATATCAATTTGGTTATGTTTGTTGGTTGGTATTGGATTGTTGGACTTTCTTGGGTTGGTCAAGATTTTAGACCTATCCCAGAGTTTGGAATTGTAATAAACTCTATCTTGTTATACGTTCGGAATTTATCCGACTCAGGGTATGCATATTTAGAGGTTGGGTTGGGTAACAGGGGTGGTCCCCGATCCTGGTTGGACTTGAAATACCCATTACGACAAGGCCCTTGTTTGGGTCATGTAAATTGATGACATCTTGTTGTATTCTAAGAGTGAGGAGGATTATGACAGTCACCTCCAAATTGTGTTGAAGAGTTTAGGGATCAAAGGTTGTATGCTAAATTCTCTAAGTATGAGTTTTGGTTGAATGCGGTGACTTTTATGGGTCATGTTATTTGAAAGTTAAGGAGATTAAGACGTGGCCTAGACCTACAACTCCAACTGGTATCAGAGCTTTTTAGGCTTGGCTAGGTATTATAGATGGTTTGTGGAGATTTTTTATTCTATTGCTTCCCCATTGATGAAGTTCACTTAAAAAAAGGTAAAGTTCTTGTGGTCTGATGCTTTTGAGGGTAGCTTTGAGAAGTTGAATGATAGGTTGACTTTTGCTCTATTTTTGCCCCTACCTGTGGGTACTGATGGATTTGTTGTTTATTGTGATGCTTCCCATGCGGGACTGAGTTGTGTCTTGATGTAGCATGTTAAGATTGTGACTTATGCTTCTAGGTAGCTAAAAGTGCATGAGAAGTATTATTCGACTTACGATTTGGAGTTGGTGGAAGTGTTTTTTGCTTTGAATATTTGTTACCATTATTTGTATGGGTTGCATATGGACATTTATCCGGATCATAAGTGTTTGTAGTACGTGTTTACTCAGAAGGAGTTGAATTTTCGGCAGAGGCGGTGGCTTGAATTACTCAAGAATTATGACATGAGTCTTCACTATCATCCAGGTAAAGCTAATGTTGTTGCTGATGTTATTAGCAGGTTGTCCATGGGGAAATTATCCCACGTGGATAAGGAGAAACAAAGATTGGTAAAGGATATCCGTTGGTTGGCCACTTGGGAGTTTATATTTTTGATGCCGAGGTTGGAGGTATAATTGTGCAAGAAGTGGTTAAATCATCTCTTGGTGTTGAGGTGAAGGAGAAGCAGGCTTTGTACCCTATTCTTATGCAGATTAAGGATGATGTGGGTCTGTAAAAGGTAATGGACTTTAGGATTGGCGATGATGGTATCTTGACGTACCAAGGTGGTGACGCCCAAGATACACCTCCACTATGAAGATAATGTGGCCACTGCCAAATATAGTAACCCAATAAAGGTTGGGGTCGAGTCCAAGGGGAATAAGTCGAATCATGGCTCTTAGCTATTATAATTTACAGGCAGAATGTGAAAAGTAAATGGGGGAGGGGGGAGGTTTGAGTATCAAAGTCGAAGTAGTAGCAAAAATCAACTTTGGTTGTATCCAGTCATAGGTGAACACTAGGATTGTGATCCCTTTGGCTTCTCAACTTCGTAGGCTAATCATGCTTTGTTGAATTGGACCAGTACCTTGTATGCAGAATCGATAAGATATGTACCTTCTACAATCTTTTGAACAAGAAGAAGAATTTTACACCTTTACCTTCTGAGTCTCGGGATGTCACATTACTAACCCTTATCTTGATCCCAGTTAACTATTACTTTTTGAGTCTTTAGTTATTAGATGAAAGCTAACCATCTTTTACTTAGATAAAACCTAGTAACGAGGATCGATAGTTAAACTCTATATTGTTATTGTCATTATCTTTTCCTAGTCACTACTCCTCTTTTAGAGTAAGTAGCAATAATCTAGGTGGGATCCTAATGTTTTCAACCGCTAAGATAACTATTAAAGTGAAGATAGTACAATGAATGCTTGGGTATCGATTCAGAACACCAGTAGCACTACCCCTACTTCGTCAATCCGCCAGGGTTTCTACAACCCTAACTAATGGTTTTTAGCCGCTCATGCTTATGAACTAATCAACAACATTCATGATTGAAAGCATAAGATGAAATCACAATAATCAAAAGTAAAAACCTAAAACCATAGCTGAATTAATCAGCCAAAATTAATACAAGAGAATTCCAAGATCAAAATCAAATCTCGAAATCAAAATATATTTTTAAGTATCAGGAGTGCGTTAGTTCTACTTAAAAACACATAGCGGGTATTTATAGTACATGAGAAAACCCTAAAATAAAGCCCAAACAAAATAGGACAAAAATGGTCAATGCCTTTATATGGTCACAACAGGCGACCTGGACTTAGGCGCATGTGGTACATGTGGCCTAAGGCTGGGCACATGCAGTGACCGCATATGCTCAAACCAAAAATTCCTATAGGTTATCTCTCAGGATTTTGGACTTTTGACACATGCTTTTCCCATATGCGGTCCACATGTACTACATGCGGTTCGCATATCGAATTAGCAAATACCGAAAGTTATTTTTCAACTCTTCTTCAATTCCCGCATATGTTTTGGTCATAAATAATTCAGAAAGTGTCACGAACACCCATTATTTCTCACACAAGTAGCCTAAAACACCTTCTCCCCCTATTTTTCACAAACTTAGCATCCAAAACCTAGTTTTCTGCAAAAATATACCAAAAAGGCATCATATCTAACAAAACAACCTTAGAAACATGCATATTTTCAAAATTTTAAGCTTTGAAAGTGCTATATTTCTATAGCAAATCAACACCCTCAACTTAGAACATTTGCATGTCCTCAGGCAAGAAAACACAACAAAACAAAACAAAATAAAACACAACGTTTAACTAGGAAAATCTAAGCTATTCAATCCAGTCAATTAGCACTTTAAGCTCAACTCACAAGACTCCCTCCAATGTCACTTTTCAAAATCAACTGTGTATAAACATACAGCATAACAATGTGACATAATGGGATCAAAGTATGGCATTACATTAGCAACAGACAACCATGAATATCTATAAGTTACATTACCCAAACACGTAAGAAGCTAGCAATATGACTCATGTACCCTAACAATAAAGATGTCCCACTCACTCAATATGAAATAATGTATGTCAATGTTGGGAAAGTCAAGAGACACTCACGCTCAGAAGAGAAGTTTCAATCAATGTGCATCAAATACCATAGGCTTGCCCTTATTTTCTTTACCTTAACATTCAGATAATCAAGTTAGGATCATTATAGGACTTTTCTCTCTTGTAATGTAGGCTTGGGGGATGGTATGGTACATATGGACATATCAAGTGACTAAGACTCCTTGTTAATACACTAACATTGGGGTCTTACTTACTAGATTATTTCCTTTTTATTCCACCCTTATTTCTCTCTTTTTATTCTTTATTGCACATTCAGGTTAGGTATGGTCTCTTATTCTTTCTTTTTGACTTTCTCACAATTTTATTCTTTTCTTTTTATTTTTCTATTTCTTTTGCTACTACATCTAGCCCTACTATATTTTTCTCTTATTTTACCCTTCTTCATACCCACTTTACACTATGCACCCCTATGATAGCCACCCTCAACTTAGGCATTTTTCCTAAGTTGAGGTGCACAATATCCACAGTGGACCAGGGAAAAAAAGGTTCATTGTAATACAAATAGGAAGGTGAGAGGTATAAAAAATAAAAATAGGCTATAAGGCTCAAAATTGGGATCAAGGGATACAATTCACACAAGGAAGGTCATTTAAGCTACAAGTGGACTAAAATAAAAACTGCCTAAGATTCTTTCCTAACCTGACTATCCTTCAACTTAGGAAATGCTAATTGAACAAGTTCTTAATTCAACACAAAAGTAAACTAAGTAGCATCTCACACATATGGCACAAAGTCAATATCACAAGCTACTACCTATCCGGTTCATGCAATTGTTGGCAAGTGATTATCATGTCCCTAATCCTAATGCCATAACAAGATCCACAATGTTCACACATATATACATTCACATAGTTCTAAAACACAAATTTGGAGGGGTATATTTTTCTTTAAAATCAATGAAAAACATGACAACTGACCTAAATACTTAAAAATATCCTAATTACACAAAGACACAACACAATACAAAATAAAATACAATACAACATAAATTTTAACCTAGACATACTGGTTCTACAACCATACCGTGATCGACATGAAAAGAAGCATGACAACAAAAACTTGCAATAGGTATAGTATATCCCACCCATAACTAAAAACTATACACTATCCCCAATGAACAAAAATAATATAAATCAAAGGGATTAAGGACATACCTGGGATGTACTAAGCGCCCGTGTCAAGATCTTCCACAGATGGGGTTATATCCAGTGGCGGAGGCCATGGTGGTGGTGGTTCACTACAATAAAATGCACTTATAACCAACTCGGCGTGCCTCTGCCTATCAATAAATGAAGTCCCTATCAAATTATGGGTGGCCCTTTTTAGGACTTTCTCATATAGCTTGTCTAGATTTTGTAATTCCCCCTCTTGGCCTCTCTTGTTCCTAACTACAAGGACTTCCACACCATCCTTTACAAATAAATCAATGTGTCTAGGAGTTGATGGCTAAAATATTAGGGGTATGACTGGAGAGATGGCTGATATGTGGCTCTTAGTAAGAGAGCATACCTCTGCTCTAAGTAGGTCCACCTCCTCCCTAATGTCTCCTAGATCCTGAATCTAAATTCTATTGAACTGAGCCGATACTTGACCCTCAAAAGCATCTATCCATGAGTGCAACTTAGCTTATAGCTCTGACATCATAGCCCGATGCATAAAATACAGTTTAGCCTCAGCCGTCTCTAGTATAGTCCGGACAGATGGCCAAATCTGCTCAGATAATGTCACCACCTCAGTAACAATATCTTCATTAAAAGTTTCTATCACATACACCACTCGCATATCATTTGGCTTTTGCACTATCGTACATACATCAAAAGCTATTTGGACATCATTCTGTTTTAAGGTGATCTTCCTTAAGTCCATATCAATCAACTTTCTACCGGTGGATAGGAAGGGTATACCTAATATAATGGTGTCTTAAAAATTTATCTCATAATCAAGAACCATAAAATCAGTGGGGAACATAAAGGATGCAACCTTTACTTTTACGTGACACAAAATACCCACCAATTTCTTCACAGATGATTCAGCCATCAATAACTTTATGGATGTAGGTTTGAGATCCCCCATCCTAAACAACTTGTACATACCTAGTGGCATCGTATTTAGTACTAATCCCAAGTCACATAAAGGCTGCTTGACATTGAAAGGCTCAGTAGAACATGAAATGATGATTGCTCTGGGGTCCTTCTTTTTTTTACTAATAGTAAGGAAGGAGTCGCACTACAAAGGTGCATATTATCATTGGGCTCGAAAACCTAATACTCACTACTATCACACTTAAAATCATCATCACTCGATATTAACTTCTCAGACTCTGCCTTGGATGTCTCATCTCTCTCAGTGCTATCAATTTTTAACTCCTCAATAGTAGGTACAAGGGGATCATCAATAATGGCACCACAATTAGTGGTGATAGCTAGACAATGACTGATGTTGGAAGGATTGTGCATCATGTTACTCGAGAGGGAACCAGACTGCCTTTGATGCAAAATGGCAGACATATGCCCAAAAAGATGCTCTAACTGGTTGATAGCTATTGCATGAGACTCAAACTTCTGTGTCAAACCTAAAATATCAGCCTTGATCTCCTTAAAGATAACCTCCTGACTTTGTTTCCCCTTTACCATTTTGGTCAACACTTCTTCCATTCTTGATTTTGTATCTTATCTACCAGGTAGAATGTATCATCTCCCTTCTCCTTGTAATCATCTCTCCGTCTCCAGTCACCTTCTCTGTTCCTACTATGGTTTCTATATATCTATTATTATAGTAGTTATGATGTTAGTTTCATTGACCTTGGGCTTGAATAACTCCCAACTGAAAATCCAAATAGCTAGCTTCCTCTTCTAATCTAGACTCATAAGCTCTGGAAGCTACACCCTGTGCTTCTATTGCATGAACTTTCTCAGAATTCACAGTCATGAACTATTTTTCTAGAAAACCAAGATTAGTCCTTAATAGTGCAATCTCTTGTGCTATAGAATCATCGCTACTCTTTGGTCACCAACAACTCCAATGGCATTAGTTCTAGAACCTTTCTCTACATCTTGAGTTTTTTACCCTTAATTAGTAAGAGAGACTTAGTCTAGAATATCATAAGCTACCTCCCAGTGTAATCTCATAAAAGCCCCTCCATAGATAGTGTCTACCATAGCTATAGAACCGATGGTTTGGGATCTATAAAATATTTCCAATAGGCCTGGACCTTAAATTTGATGGTTTTGCAGCATGCTAAGCTTCTTATTGAACCTGAACCCTGCCTCGAACATAGATTCTAACTACAGCTACCTGAAATTATGGATCTTATCCTTAAGCTGCAACACCCTAGAAGGAGGAAACAATCTATTCAAGAATTATCTGCGTAACTCATTCCACATAGTGATAGATCCTCTTAGAAATTCTACTAACCATAATGATGCTTTTTTAGTAAGCAAGAAAGGGAACAACCTCCCTTTAAGCACCTCCTGATCTACCCCAAACATAGTATATAAAGTGTAGATCCCAGTGAAATTTGCAAGATTCATGTTTGCATTATTTGTAGGCAAACCTACAAATACACCCTTCAGGTATAATAACTTGATCATAGCATTGGATATATTGAACTTGACAGTGAGGGGAAAACAAGAGGAATGATATCTCTAGTCTCTGCCAATTAAACATACCCCATATCTTTTTCACCATTCTCATACGGATGCACATACTAATATTCTAAGATTACTTGAGGACGGCCTTCTTTGAATCTGTTTTGAGTACTATTGGACAGTTTAGTTCCTATCTTTGCTCAGCTAGCTCTACCTCCTTATATACACGCTGAGCTTCTTCTGTTGCCCTCCTCCTATTTTTATCTTAAGCTAACAACTCACCAGCCTGTCAATCAACAATATCCTTTACTCTTTTAGGAGAAGAGGGAGGCACATTATCACGAACCCCTTCAAAAATATCATCTTTTTTTTCGTTCCATCATCCTACTAGATGTTTGTAGGATCTTCTCTGGATTCAAATTCTCTGGGAGAAAGATATTGTCTCTACTCTATATGTTAGGCATACACCAACATATACCTAACTAAGAACACAAATAAAAACAAAACCCAAAAACTTCAACAACTTTAAATTACAAACTAACATCGTATCCCTCAACAATGATGCCAAAATTTGGTGATGCCCAAGCTACACCTCTACTCTAAAGATGATGCAGTACTGCCAAATGTAGTAACCCACTAAAGGTTGGGGTTGAGTCACAAGGGAATACATGGAATCTTAGCTCCCAACTGTTGTAATTGACAGACAGAACTAGAAATGAAATAGGGGATTTGAGTATCAAAGTTGAACTAATAGAAAATATCAACTTCAGTTGTCGGTGAACACTAGGATTATGTTCCCCCTAGCTTCTCAACTCTGTAGGCTTATCATGATTTGTTGAACCAACCTGATACCTTGCATGCAAAATTAATAAGTTATGTACCTTCTATAGTCTTTTGGATGAGCAGAAGTATTTCACCCTTTACTTTTTGAGTCTCAGGATATTGCATTACTAACCATTATCTTGATCCCAGTTAACTATTACTTTTTGAGTCTCTAGTTATTAGATGAAATCTAACCATCTTACTTAGATAAAACCTAACAGCGAGGATCGATAGTTAAACTCTAAATTACTTTTGACATTATTTTTCCCTAGTCACTACTCCTCTTTTAATGTAAGTAACAATAATCTAGGAGAGATCCTAATGTTTGCAATGCTATGATAACTATTAAAGTAAATATAATATAATGCATGCATGGGTATCGGTTTATCCAGTCTGACCAACATGTATCATGATTTGAAAGAGATTTATTTTTTGAACAATATAAAAAAAGATGTGGCCAACTTTGTGGCTAAATGTATGGCCTGTCAGCAAGTGAAGGTAGAACACTTAAGGTCTGGTGGCATATCTTAAGAGATAGAGTTGCCTGTGTGGAAGTTGGAGATGGTCAATATGGATTTTGTTATGGGTCTTCCACAGTATCATAATCAGTATGATTTGATTTTGGTTATTGTGGATAGGATGACCAAGTCTGCTCACTTCTTGCCTGTGAGGACTACCTACTCTGGAGAGGATTATACCTAGTTATTTATTAAAGATATAGTTAGTCGCATGGAGCACTAGTGTCTATTATTTCAGATCAAGGTATTTTCTTCTCACTTTTGACATTTATTTTGAAAAGTTTGGGGGACTAAGGTCAACCATATCACCACTTTCCACCCTCAAATGGATGGACAAATGGGATGGACTATTCTGATATTGGAGGTTATATTAAAGGCTTGCATGATTAATTTTAGAGGTATTTGGCTAGATCATTTGCCTTTTCTACTTTTTGAGGCTCTTTATAATTAGAGGTGTAGGTCTCCTATTGGGTGGTTCTAGGTTGGTGAGACTAGGTTATTTGGTACTGACTTGGTTCATCAGGCCATGGAGAAGGTGAAGGTAATTAGAGAAAGACTCAAGACTTCTTAGAGTCGCCAAATGTCCTATGTAAATATAAGGCAAAGGGAGTTAAAGTTTGATGCAGGTGATTGGGTGTTCTTAAATGTTTCTTGTTTGAAGGGAGTGATGTGATTTGGAAATAAGAGAAAGCTCAGTCCCTGTTATGTTGGTCCATATTTAATTTTTCAGAGAGTGGGGAATGTTGCTTATGAATTGGAGTTGCCTATGAGTTTGGGTTCTATTCATCTGGTTTTCCATGTGTCGATATTAAATAAGTGTAGGGGTGATCTTTCTTTGATTTTGCCTATTGAGAATGTTGGTATTTCAGATTCATTTTCCTATGAGGATGTCCTGGTAGAGATTCTGGATAGAAAAGTTTGTAGATTAAGAACTAAGGATGTGGCTTCGGTAAAAGTCCTTTAGAGGAATCAAAAGGTAGATTAGGCTACTTGGGAAGATGAAGAGGATATGAAGACAAATATCCATTTAATGAAGGTGCTTGAGGTATGGGTTCCTTTTCATTCTTTTTGCTTTCAAATTTTGTTAATGATCTTGTGGTTGCATTCTTTCTTGTATCATGCTAATGGGTGTCTTCACTCCTTTTTCATGGATGAATGATCCCAAGGGGGGGATAATGTAATACCCTAGGTTTTGGACTTTAAAAATTTCATGTGTGTTGCGCTGACTATTTAGGCAATGACTAAGACCCTACGAGTCGTAGTCACTCTATATGAGTCATGCAGTATTTGTCATAGTTCAGCCAGTAAGGATTATCTATGTTTTTATCTTGAGTATGACTAGGACCCCACGAGTCATATTGTATTCTCTTAAGTCGTAGGGTGGGACTCGGGACCAAACCAGTGAGTTGGCCCTAAGGCACTGCCTGTCGTCACCACGACTTATGACCAGTGACCACGATTTGTTACCTAACCCGTAGCGAATAGTGATAATTTTTCCTATATTTTGATTAGGGGCACTTTGGTCATTTCCTCCCTTAACCAATTATAACCCACAACCATAAAACACCCTCAAGGTCTTTTCCTATTATTTTATCAAGTCAAATACACTCTTTTCTCTCTCAAATTCCCCAATTAAGAGCAAGGCTAGGGTTTCTAGGGATTTAACATCTAGAGCTCAATTTGTGGTTTCTCTTCCAAATTCCTTTGTGTTTCAAACATGTATCTCTTTCCTAATTTGGTTTTATATAAAATCCTGTGTTTAATTATGTTTTATGTGGATTAAATTTTTGAGTTTTGAATGATGGGTTGAGTTTTTTTGTATGATTACTAAGTTGGTTTTTCCATGGTTTTGGAATCGTTATTCATGCTTTATCTCATGGTCTTTGAATTAAAATTGTGCATGGGCATGGTGGATGGGTAGTGGGTCATGGCATTCCCTAAATTTATGGATTTTGGTATTGGAATCAATATTAACCTCAACCTACTTTGTGAAATTGATATGAAACATGGATATATGCATAATTTAACTTGCTTTTGGAACCTTGCATTGCATACAAGGTTAATGGAATATAAACTTGATTTTGAAAGGCCATAGTAGTCATGGAATGATTTTAAATTAGAACTTTGGAGTCTAATTAGCTAATTTGTTGGCATAACGGAATTGGCTCGCAAGCATAATTTATAGGTACGACGATAACATTTGGTTAATTTCCAAATGGATGACTTCTTGGTTAAATGCATGGGTTATGTGTGAATGTTTTAATTGGGCTTAAAGGGTGTTGTGTAGTTCGTTGTGGAAGGTGGAGGTTCCAAGAGGATTGATATTGGAAACTACATTTGTCTGCATGGGGGTCTTTATTACCGTGTGCTTAGTTTATACTTATATATATATATAGGAATGGTTTGGGTCGAGACATTTCCTGGTTCATCCTTGGATTTTCCCAGTTCATATGGCTAATATAAACTTGGACCCTTTTAGCAGGGGAAGATGAACCCATATAGCCCGTGGGTGCCCTTAGGAACGTTAGAGCTACACAGTCCAGGCTAATGATTTTATATTTCATGCTTAAACGTTTTTCCCTATCCCAACATTATGTATATATGTACATTTGCATCCATGTGAACATGTATATTGAATTTGGATTTGATTTTGAAATGAAATTATTTTATTCCTTCCCTGAGTTACACGCTAGTGCTCACCTCACTAACACTGTATCCTTTCATGATGTAGGGTCCTAAGGGTTTCTTCTCCTTGTCTGTGTAGTGTTAGGTGGTGCGATCGTCTATTGAGTTTGAGGTGAAACAGTGAGCTTCCATCTTTTAGAACGCTTGGTCATTCTATCGGTCTCTTTCCATATTTTAGAATTGAAAAGTTCACATTAACACTCGCATTGTCATTGTCACTATCATGGTCAGGGGTATATCTTGACCTAGTTTGATATTTAGATTGGTTTAAAGGCTTTTGTGGACACGTGTAGGTTGGATGGTGTTGTTGACTTTTAGATCTTATTCTTAAGTTGCATTGATTGTTTTATGTTTATTCACTGGTTGTCTTCCGTTTGTTAATATTTGGATTATGTTCATAATGTTAAGGCTACAGGGGTGGTCTTCGACCCTCGGTAGGCTTGGGATACACAACATGACTAGGCCTGGGGTTGGGTCTTGACAGTATACTAACACTCTATTTTACAGATTCAATGGCACCTCTAAATTCTTATCCAAGGTTTAGCATGGTTTGGGGCATGCCAATGCAAATGGACTTTTGGTGGATGGACTTAGGTTATCAAGGGCAGATCATGATAAAGAAGGCGCTGGGGAGCTTACCATCTCTTATGCAAGTCACCCCATGTGGGTAACTCATTGAAGAAGCCACCATATTTTGGGATGAGAAAAGGGCAATATTTAGGTTGGACGATGTAGAGATGACCCCACTTCTCGGGGAAATTTGAGGGTATATGGAAGACATGAATACGTTGGCAAAAAATGAGGTTATCATTCCAAAAAGTGTCACCATAGAAGAGTTTAGCAAGAAATTAGGTCTTAAGGGAAGCAGGATGGTATCATTTGAGATGAAGTCCAAAATTCCTAGAAACTATTTGGTTGATAGGTTTTGGAACAATCAAGGGTGAGAAAAATATGAAATAGAGAGTCCTGATCCAAGTTATGGGAAAGTAAGAGAATCTTTGCATTTATCGCCTACTTCTTAGAAATAGTGGTCTTCGCAATTATAGCAGAAGAGGTCGTTCATACCCACTAGATTACATTAGCCGATTGTTTGTGCAATAGGATTGATAAGGGATCTTGGACAATTGTACCTGTGATAGTAGCGGACATCTACCGAGCCGTTGGTTGTTGCAAGTATGGAGCCAACCATTTTGTAGGGTGTAATTTGCTGCTTCAGCTATGGTTGATTGAACATCTCTAAATGATTCGAGGTTTGCAACGCATGCATAGATCAATTAGAACTGACAACATTATTGCACATGATTTTCGAGTCACTCTGGGAGTCAAAAAAATCAAACGGACAAATGAGGTGGAGACGTTGGGGCAAATATTGAGCTCTTTGACTGAAGACTTCGGTCAATGGATGTTTGAATGGTTTCCTATCATAGACTTTGTGATCTACTCTTAGGACCAATACTACTTAGTTTTGATGGGACTTCAGGTCTGCAGCCATATATTCCTACCAGAGTGATGAGAAAACAGGGAGGAAGTAAGTAATCCCAAAGGTAACCAATATGGATACACATCGAGTAGACTACAAAGACAATAGGATTCAAATGCTAATGGCATTGCGAAGACTTGGGGCAAAAAGACTCATCTAGACAAGAAGAGTATTAAGTCAGATAGGTATCAGGCAGGCTACATTGAACGGTTGCATGCTAACTAGAAGAATAAAGTGACTCCGGGAATAAGAGGGGTAAGCATGTTAGTGATAAAGAAGCCGAGACACAAGTTTTCTATCACAAGTTTAAGAAGAGGGCTTTGGAATCTGAGGCATGCCATCGCCAGTTACATATAGACAATGCAAAAGCGATAGCTGAAATGGGAAAATAGTAGGAGTTTTAGAGGCATCGTGCTTTTAGTAGAGAAGAAAAGATGCAAGAACTTCGTGATGAATTTGAAAAACAAGGTGTCATGACCCGAATCAGGTCCTGTACATGACGAGTATCTCAAGTCTGCCATGGACCAGAGTCCACCCTTTTGCCTAGTCAAATTGAACATAATAGCTAGCAGTGGATGAATTTCGAACATATAACAAGATAGAATAAGAAACAATAAGAATGTGCTAAAAATCCATAATACTAACTCCTAATCTGCAGTAATCCACAAAACCTCTATACAAACCAAAAGCAATGTAAGCCTATAAATGCCCCCGACGATAGCCAAAAGGTAACCAAATTAATAGTTTATGACAAAAATAGGACCATGAAGTAATCAATCCATCCGAAAGAAGGAGGATCACCACTTCCAGCTGACTCACAAACAATCTAAGAACCACCTATCACTACATAGGAAAAGTAAAAGTGTCTACATTCCCTGCATCACATAGGTATACAACGTCCAAAGACGGTTAGCAAGTTTAGCGCTAGCATGTAACTCAGGGATAAGAGAATAAAATAGTGCCATGATCGATAGTTCAAATCATTCAATACCAATGTACACAGTCATATACATATACATATATATATAATATGCTGAGATAAGGAACAAGACTTAGTATGAACTTTAAAACATTAGCCTAGGTTGTATAGCATAGCCATTATTATAGTACCCATGGGCTATATGGTCCCCAGCCCTCACCCCCTGATCGGGCCCCAGTTCGTGTAGCCACACAAACTGGAGAAAAATTATAACATATATGTATAGGGGACTCAAACCTCCCAATCATACATTAAGGGTGACAGGAACACCTGATCACAAAGCAAGGGTGACTTGAACACCCAACCATTTAGACCCCCACTCTGGCAAACGTGGTTTCCAGTATTAGTTCTCTCAGGACCACCACTTTTATAGAGGAATACACAACTCCCATTAAGCCTAAATTAAAATGTTTAGCACATAACTCATTTAAATAATCAAGGAGTCATTCATTAAGGCATTATCAAGTGGTATCGTAATACCGATCGCAGCTTGTAAGCACATGTCCATTTTCCAAATCCGACCATTTTTCAATGGGCCTCTAAGTCATTAACAAACAAGATTCCAAATTTCCAAGTAGGAACCAAACCATTTTGCCAAGTGTGACTCTAACCGTCCCCAGCTAATAGGAATTAAAAGTCCCAAGTAGGAACCAAATCATTTAGCCAAGTGGGACTCTAACCTATTAGCCAATAAGACTACGGAGTTTCAATTCAAAATCATTTATGATCACAAGGACCTTTCAAATGCCAATTTATCCACTTATACAAGGCATTAGTTCAAAATAGAAGGCAAATCCAAATGATAATTCACATTCCAAAACCAATTATGCAAGTGGCTTGAGGTTCTCATCACTTTTAATACTAAATCCAATTATTTGGGGGCATCCACAATCCTCATTCCATAACCATGCCCATACACCCTATTGGATTTTCAAATCATCAATTCAAAGCATAATTATTTTGTAAAATACATGAGAAAACATTTAAATAATCATTATGCAAAATCCTCAACAAAAAATTAAAAACCCACATCCAAAATTATGTGATTATAAGAGCAATTCATGCCATAATTTAAAATACAAGTTTACGGAGAGAGATACATGCCTTAATCACCAAGAAATTTGGAGAAGAAACCACCCTTGAGCCCTAAAAGAACTCTTGAGACCCTAGCTCTATCTTTGAATGGGGAATTTAAGAGAATGAAAGAGAGCAATTGTTTGAGTAATGAGAAGTTACGAGGCCCCTTAGGGTGTTTTAGGTCATGGGTCCCTATTGGGGATGGAGGGAAATGTCTAAAGAGCCCTTTAAATAAAAGTAAGAAAATGATGCCAGTCGTCACAAGTCACCTTACGACTCGTGATGACTCCTTACGAGTCGTCATCATGACTCATGGTGTAACCAGAATCTCAAGGCACCCACATTAGTCTGACTATGAGTCATACCCTACGACTCATATTCAGACCTTATGAATCATTAGATCCAATAATAGTCTAGATAGTAACCTAGGAACCCTCTTATTGGTGACTCTACGACTCGTATTATATTACTCATATAGAGTCTTGATGACTAATTGAATCCAGCGTACTCAGAACTGACATCTTGGGGAACCTCACTGGTCACCTTAAGATTAGGGTCCTCGACCCATAGTGACACCTTATGACTCATGAGGTAAGTTGTAGGTTAGGAAGTAAGCTCAACTCAAAAATTTTCAAGGGCCTAAATTTCTAGGGTATTACACAAGGTAAGGACTGTCTTGACATGGGAAGTGCTGGAGGAAAGCTAGCATTGTCCTACCTCGTGACTAGTCGTCATCACTTCGAAAAGTCCCTAAAGCATATTTAACTCTTAGAATTCTATGTTAGGGTTTACAATTCTTTCCCTATCCTTTCAGCCAATTTAGTTTTCAATTGAGGCCGAATGATCCCAATGGGGAGATATTTTAACACGTTGAAAATCCAAATCAATTTTAAAATCCTGCTTAAAGTTAATACAAAATCAAAAATCATGTTTTGGTAGTTTGATCTGTGATTTAGACATATATTATAGCCTCAAATATCTCCTAGCTTATAGATAGGTCAATATATCTCTTACCAATTGAATTCTTGTGAAGAATATTATTGTAGTCAAATTCAAACGAGCATAACATTTGGATTACTAAGAATTTTTTAGCTCAAGACCCAGCAAAAGATAGATAATTTAATTATATTTCCAACACCACTAATTTTTACTGAATACAATATCAGAGTAAAATGTTATGGCCAATTTACTAAAACACTGTCCAAGTTGCCAGTGCCTACGAATCCAGGGTAGACTCATAGATAGACCCTATGAGTCATCAGGAGGACTCATCATCATGGAATTGGCGATAAAAATTTGAGTCCCAGACGATGAGTCAAGCCACGATTCATCCCCAGACTCTATGAATCATTCGTCGTGATTGATACAAACAACTTTTTGGATAATTTTAAAAGCGTTATTTGGTATTTTCCAACTATATTAACCCCAAAACTATGTTGTTTCAGCTGTTCCAAGAGGCATATGACATGACCCGAACCCGAGCCTTGTCATAATTGGCATCTTAAGTCCAACATGGACTGGAGATCACCCTACTACCCAGTCCACCCAACCAATATATACCCCGAATTTGGAAGAATTCCAAACATATATCAAGATGGAACAATCATAAATTAAAGACATTCAAACGGTGTCATCCCCAATACCAATACCAATGCCAAGGCTGACACCAATACCGACACCACCCATGCCTAAAGTAGTCCCAAAAAGCCTCTATCCAAAGTCAAAACAACATCCGATCGGAACATACCCCTGACCATAACAAAAAATAAAAGACTAAGAAATAACAAAAGTATGTAGAGAAGTTCATAACATGAATGGAGTCTTCTTGAGTATGGAAGCTCACCACTTCAATTCGACAGAAAGTTGTCCCCGAATCCAAGTCACTGAGCAGGAGGTGTGATAGTATGACCAAAACTTGCATCATGTGGGGATACAGTGTTCAAAGATGGTTAGCGGTTTGAGCGCTAGCATGTAACTTAAGGATAACTATAAAATAATGCTGATAGTTCATTACCAATCAACCAATGTATATAACCAATGTAATACATATATATATATATCTTGCCGGGATAGGGAACAAGATTTGAAAACATTAACCTGGGATGTGTAGCATAACCATCATATAACAAGGCACCACGGGCTATATAGGACCAACTCTTAGCTATATGGAAGGGCCCCATTCCATGTAGCCGCACAAACCAGAGAATACCTAATACCGTTTATGCCTAAATAGGTGGCTCTAACCTCTCCGCAAATCAAGGTGACTTAAGCACCAATACATTTATTATGGGGGACTCAAACCTCCCATTCATATATTCACTCGGGGGACTTGAACCACCTAATTATAAAGACACCTGCACCATTTAGCACGGTTTCTAGTGTTAGACCTTCAGACTCCATTTTCATGGCCCGGCTACACATCCCGCTTTAAATCCCAATTTAAAACCATCATTTCACATACACAATCCTTTTAAGAGAGTTTAGAGATAGTTTTAGGAGTTATTTGATCTTTCAAAGTGTGTTATGAGGGGGTAGAATGTATTTTTAGACGAGGGGTCTTAAGTGTTTTGGGGTGGGAAATGTCTAAAATGTCTTTTCCTTAAAAGCTAAAAATGTGTGTAGGAGGGAACGACTCCTCCTAACTAGTATACACAACATACAAGTGGTACCCATCACTTGTACCCTAGATAGAATGTTGGACTCCAATTCTGTCCAACATACGACTTCATCGGCCAACTCGTAGCCACAACATTCAATTAGTACCCTAGAAGCGTACCCTAGGCTGCCTAACAAGGGCTTGACACACTAATCAACATACAAGTGTCTCTGTTATCTCGTAACATATCCATACGACTCGTATGGAGTCTAGTTTTACCTTGGATCATAAATAACCAAAACCATACCGAGTAACATATGACCAAGACCCCTAAACCGTACCCACATGATATGACAAGTAAGCATAAGTCGTATGATGTCTAGAGAGCTAAAAATAAAGAAATTTCATGGGTCAAAACTAGGGTGTTTCAATTCTCCCCACTAGGATCATTTGTCCTCGAATGATGGGTTATGGCAAGCACAAGCACGAGTTAGAACATTATTACCAATCAAACTTCTCTTTAACTAATACTAGAAAACAAAGACATTAAGGAACCACCATTTCCTTTATCAAAGACATAAAACAGAGATACTAAGAACAACACATACCTCAAGCACAAATTTCCAGAATGAGGAAGAAGTGTGGATACTTGGACTTTATGTCCTCTTTTGCCTCCTAAGTAGTTTCTTCAACCTTGTGGTTCCTCTAAAAAACCTATATCAAAGACACATCCTTCATCCGCAACCAACAAACTTGATGATCTAAGATCTTAACCAGGACTACCTCATAAGACAAGGAATCCAAAATACCCAACCCTTCCAAAGGAACAACCAATGAAGAATTACCTACACATTTTCTCAACATAGATATATGGAAAACCGAATGAATAGAGCTCAAACTAAAAGACAACTCCAACTCATACGCAATATTGCCAACCCTCTTTAAAACCAAGTATGGACCAACATACTGGGGACTAAGCATCCATTTATTACCAAATCGCATTACTTCCTTCATGGGAGACACATTTAAAAACACCCAATCACCAACTTTAAACTCCAACTCCATATGTCTGACCTCCTCATAGGACTTTTGGAGACTTTGAGTGGCTTTTAATCTATCACAAATCACCTTTACCTTTTCCAAGGATTAGTGAACCAAATTAGAGCCAAATATCTTACCTTCACCAACGTCATACCACCCAATAGGAGAACAACATCTTCTACCATACAATGCCTTATAAGGAGCCATACCAATGCTAGAGTGATAACTATTATTATAAGCAAACTCTATTAAAGGAAAATGGTCAACCTAACTACCACCATAGTTGATCGCGCATGCATGAAACATATCTTCCATTGTCTGAATAGTCCTCTCTGCTTATCTATCTGACGGTGGGTGGAAAGTGGTACTAAGGCATATCTTAGTCCCTAAATATTTCTAAAACAATCTCTAAAAATAAGATGAGATTCGAGTACCATGATCCAAAATGAGAAAAATAGGAGCACCATGCAACTTCACAATATCCGTAAGATATAGCTTAGCATAATCCTCAGCCAAATAACTGGTCCTCACCGGCAAGAAGTGAGTGAACTTGGTCATCCTATCCATAGTGACCCAAATTGAAACACACTAATTTCGAGACTAAGGAATACCGATAACAAAATCCATCTTAATTACCTCTCACTTCTATTCAGGCAACTAAATCTCTTGGTACAAACCTCTGGGTCTCATGTGCCTCAACTTTCACTTGTAGACACACCATGCACTTAGCCACATAGTTAGCCACACCATGCTTCATGTTATTTCTTTAATAAAACTTCTTAAGATCACGATACATCTTTGTGGAACCATGATGAATAGCATAACGAGATCTATGAGCTTCGGCCAAAATCTTTTCCCTTAAACCATCGATGTTTGGAACATATAACCTGCCTTGGTACCTCAAGTACCATCACTACCTATCGCAAAGTTAATACCCTTTTGCTAACCCATATCCATCTCAATTTTTCATCAAATTAGAATCCAACATTTTATTTTTCTTTATCTCAACAACAAGAGACAACTGCGATACCTGATGCACAAACACACCACTATCCTTAGAGTCCTTGAGACGAACTCTAAGATAAGCCAAATGGTGAATGTTCTTCACCAATTTCTATTTATCCTCATCCATATAAGCTAAACTCCCCATGGATAACCTGCTAAGAGCATCAACAACTATATTGTCTTTACCTTAATGGTAATGGAGACTCATATCATAGTCCTCCAGCCACCCAAGCTGCCTACTTTGCTTGAGATTTAACTCTTTCTAGGTAAACATATACTATAGGCTCTTACGATAAAAAATGTCAATATGAACCCTATAGAGACAGTGGTGCCAAATCTTCAATGCAAATACCACAACCAATAATTTAAAATCATGATTAGGGTAGTTCTTCTCATGGACTTTCAACTGCCTAGAAGCATAGGCCACCACCCTACCATGCTGCATTAGCACCTAACCCAAACCAACCCAGGATGGATCAAAATATACCACCAAACCCTCGATAACCTTAGATAGAGTCAAGACCAAAGCTGAAGTCAACTTATCCTTCTACTTCTTAAAACTACTCTCACACGCATCCAGCCCTAAAAACTTTACTTTTTTCTTGTTCAATCTAGTCAATAGGGTAGCTATAGTCAAAAAAATTTCCATAAATCTCATATAGTAGCCGACTCAACCCAAGAAGCTCCGAATATCAGTTAAAGTCGCAGGTCTAGGGCACTTTATAACTACCACAACCTTTTGTGAATCCACCATGATCCCTTACTAGAGATAACATGACCAAGAAAAGTCATAGCCTTAAATGCAAACTCACACTTAGAGAACTTAATATCCAAACACTGACTCTTTAAGGTCTGTAACATAGCACAGAGGTGATCAACATGATCTTCCTTACTCTAAGAGTACACTAGAATATCATCTATAAAGGCAATAATGAATAGATCTAGGAACTAATGGAAAACCCTATTTATCAAATCCTTAAATGCCTTTAGAGCATTAGTCAACCCAAAAGACATAACTAGGAAGTCATAATGATTATACCGGGTCCTGAAGGCAGTCTTAAGGATATCTATTTCCCTAATCTTAAGCTGATATTAACCCGAACTAAGATCAATCTTAGAGAAATACTTCACACCTTGGAGCTGATAAAATGAATCATCGATCCTAGGAAGAGGATATTTATTCTTTATGATCACTTTATTCAGCGATGGTAATCAATACACATCCGAAGAGAACCATCCTTATTATGCACGAACAATATTGAAGCTCCCCTAGAAGACATACTAGGATGGATAAAACCTTTATCTAAGATATCTTTCAATTGCTCCTTAAGCTCCTTTTAACTAAGCAGGGGCCATTTTATGAGGAGGGATAGAGATAGGATGAGTGTCCTGAACAAGATCAATCCCAAAATCAATTTCCTTATTAGGAGGAACACCAGGTAGATCATTAGGGAAAACCTTAGGAAATTCATTAACCGTAGGAATGAATTCTAAAGTAGGATCTTTTGAGTTAGAATCTTTATCCCAGACCAAATGATACAAACATCCTTTCGAAAACAACTTTTAGGCTCTAAGGTATGACATGAACCATTCTTTAGGAACTAAAGAACCCTTTTCCCATATAATGACCGGCTTATTAGGGAAATTAAGTATGACCTTAAGGGTCTCAAAATCTAAAGAGGCATAGCACGAATTCAACTAATCCATCCCCAATATAAAATCAAAGTCAACCATATCCAACTCTATTAAATCCACAAGAGTTTCTCTACCACTAACAAATACCTCACACCCACTATAGATTCTTTTAGCAATCACAGAGTCACCAATCTAGGTAGACACAAAAAAAAAAGATCAGAAATAGACTCAGGTCCAAAACCAAAATGCACAACCACAAATAGGGTCAGATAAAAAAGAGTGGACCCTAGATCAAGTAAATAATACATATCACGTGAGAAGAGTTTCAATATACTAGTAATGACATTGGGAGATAACTTAGAATCCTGATGAAATGTAAGAGCATATAAGCTATTCCAGCCAGTGTCGGTACCAGAAGCAGAAATAGATGTAGAAACAACTACCATTGGTACTGGAGTAGGTGAAGAGGCAAAAAGGACCTTATTATCCCCAGAAGCCACTCTAGCATGATAGTCATGTTGTATATGACCAATCTAACCATAATAAAAACATATGTTTTCCTTTCCTCACAGAACCCAGGGTACAATAGCCCAAAAAATCTACAAGGAAGGTAGGATGGAGCCTACAGAGCCCTACTAGCCTGAGATTGGGCACCCTATACCCTGAACCCACCATCATGCTAAGATCGATGATCACTTGACATCTTAAGGTAAGGAGCACTAATTATAGAGAAAGAAAAAAAACTACCTCACTTCTTCTTCGTCCACTTACTACCATCTCTATGACTTTTCTTAGAAGGCATAGATTTTTTCCCCTTCCTCTCACTATACTCAGCCTGCTTCCTCTCCTCTTTCTCCACCTTCTGCATATACACAACAAATCTAGAGATATTCATGTCCTTGATCAAAAAGGCAGTCTAACTCTCAAGGATCAACTCATGAGACAACCCCAAAGTGAACTTTTACATTCTCTCCCTCATGCTGGAGATCAACTTAGGATCCTACCTGGACAACTGATGAAATTTCAAGGCATACTCCTTGACAAACATCCTGCATTACCTCAAATTTACAAACTCTTTTGATTTTATCTCTCTCAACTTCTAAGAAAGGAAATAGACTAGAAATCCTTCCAGTAGGAAGAAATAGCATCCTCTCCCCTCAAATATTCCCACTATTTGTACCATTGGTACACCATATCTTTTAATTAATAGGTAACAAGCTCAATGCCCTTCAACCTCTGAAGTATGCATAACCTAGAAGATCTTCTCTATTTTATCAATAAAACTTTAAGGATTCTCCTCAACCTTTGTACTAGAAAGGTCAGAGGGTTCAACCTTATAAACTGGCCATCCCTTATGGCCTCAGAAGATGGAGTAACAGGAACACCATACTCAAAATGACAAGCTACTAACTGAGTCAACAGGGTAATAGAGCAATGGAACTCAACATTAGTAGCCTCCCCTTGAGGCGACTGAGTATGAGTATCATCCTTAGGAGTAGGACCAGCGGGGATAGGTGGAACCCCATGTGGATAATCAGATACAGTGACCTTTGACTAGGTATGGACTCTAAAAGTTGAGCGTGTCCCATCAGCACTGTCCCCAGTCGGAACATAAGAGTTTGCATGAACTTTAGATCTTCTTGGAGAAATGATTAGAAAAATGAGTGAATGAAAATTAGAAGAATCCAAGATCTTAGACACTATAACTCAAAATAAGACAACAAGAAAGTGAAACATTCCTAAATGTCTCACAGCCTCTCTCTTATAAGTGTGAATAAGAGATTCTACTTGACATGGCTTTATGGACACCCAACTAACCCTGAACCTAGGCTCTGATACCAATTTATCATGATCCAAACCTGGGTCTTGTTTTAATAGGTATCTTAAGTCTAACACAGACCAGATATCACCCTACTACCCAGCCCAACCAACCAATATATACCCTAAATTCATAAGAATTTCGAACATATATCAAGATGGAACAATCATAAATCAAATATATTCAAATGGTCTAAACCCTAATACTTATACCAATGCCAAGACTGACGCCAATGCCGACACCGCTCATGCCTAAAGTAGTCTAACAAAGCCTATATCTAAAAGCAAAATAATATCTGTCCGGGACATATCCCTGACCATAGCTAAGAACCAAAGTCTAAGAAATAATAAAAGTATGTAGCGAATTCCATAACACAAAATGGAGTCTTCTATAGTATGGAAACTCACTACTTCAATTCAACACAAACCTATCCTCGAATCCAAGTCACTGAGCAGGAGGTGTGATAGTATGACAAACACTTACATCACATAGGAATATAATATCCAGAGACGGTTAGTAATTATAGCACTAGCATGTAACTCAAGGATAAGGATAGAATAATGCCAAAAGTTTAAAACCAATCCAATGCATAAAACCAATGCAATACATATATATATATATATATATATATATATATATATATATTCTATCGAGATAGGAAAAAAGATTTGCATGAGATTTGAAAACATTAACCTGGATTGTGTAACATAACTATCATATAACAAAGTAACCACGGGCTATATGGGCCCAGCTCTCCCCTAGATGGAAGGCCCCAGTGCGTGTAGCTACATGAACCACAGAATATTCAATACCATATATGCCTAAATAGGGGACTCAAACCTCCTAGCATAATCAAGGTGACCTAAGCACCAATATATGTATTATCGGGGACTCGAACCTCCCATTCATATATTCATTCAGGGGACTCAAACCACCCGATCATAAAGACACCCGCATCGACTAGTGTGGTTTTCCAGTGTTAGTCCTTCAGACTCCACTTTCATGGCTCGAATACACATCCTGCTTTAAAGCCTAATTTTAAACCACCATTCACATACACAATTATTAATCCAATTACTTACCAAAGGCGCTTTGTTGGTATCATCATACCAACACCACTTGTAAGTGTACCATATGTCATTACCATTACCAATTAACAAATCATTCATTTGACTTTGGGACTCAAACCCAATGTTTAACAAAGATGCTAATTTAATTCAAATTTTAGGGACTCAAACCCATTATCTAGTAAAGACATAAACTAATTTAATATTTAAGGACTCAAATCCTTTTAGCAAATTAAACCAATAAGGTAAACTATTTACCAACCATTCATATTTATTAGGAGAATGTATTAGTTCAAAACACCATTTAACATTTGACTAGTTCATTCTCTTATACATTTTCACAAACACATTGAGGGCATACCATTACCAAGACCAAAACAAAAGTAAAAACCATCAAATTTAGGGTTACCCATGATCCAATTGCTAAACAACAATTACCAAGAACCCATATGTGCCAAACCATTATTAAAGCATCTATAAACACAATATAAACTAAGAGTAAACCATACTCAATAGTTTATAACAAAACCCTCAACATTGGTTTTCAAAATCATTAATAAATCATAAATAATGCTTTAAATACATGATTTTCATGAGATAACAATAAGGGAATATTCACATGCCTTATTCATAAAGATTCACGTAAAGAACTTGATTCTTGAGCCTCTAGAGAACACTTGAAGAAAACCCTAGCCTAATCCTCTTGAGAGAGTTTAGAGAGAGTTTTAGGAGTGATTTGATATTTCAAAGTGTGTTATAAGAGAATACAATATGTTTTAAGATGTGGGGTCTTAATGGTTTTTGGATAGAAAATGTCTAAAATATCCTCAGCTTAAAATCTGAAAATATGCTTAGGAGGGTACGACTCCCCCTAACTCATACACACAACATATGAGTGGCACCTACCACTCGTACCCTAGATAGAATATTGGACTCTAATCCTGTCCAACATATGACTTTATAGGCCAACTCATATCCATGACATATGATTAGTACCCTAAAACCGTACCTAGGTAGCCTAACAAGGGCTTGATATATTGATCAATATATAAGTTACTCTCCTATCTCATACCATCTCCATATGACCCGTATGTAGTCTAGTTGTATCTTGGATAGTAAATAATCAAAACTATACTAAGTAACATATGACCAAGACCCTTAAAACATACCCACATCATATAATAAGTAAGCACAAGCTGTATGATGCCCAGAGAGCTCAAAATCAAGAAATTTCCAAGGGTCAAAGCTAGGGTGTTTTAGCATAAGTCTATTTAATCACCCCAAATCCCTCATCATTTTACCAAAACTTATTCAAAGTCATAAAATTAAGTGATTCAACTCTCAAGAAATCCTAAGCTTAGGGTTTTTCTCAAAGCTAAAATTTTAAGGTTTCAGTCAAGATTTAGTCAATCCAGGTGTGTGGGTATTCAATAAGGGATTTATTCCACCCTTATGTCTAAAATCTAGTTTTAAAATATAAATTTCATTTATGATTTCTATGATTCCCATGAACTAGGGTTTTTACCCAAATAGAATTTTAAGCTTAAATTCAATTCTCCTTGATATATTTCATATTCATGAGCTTTCATGATCATTTATGATTTCTTATAACTATGTTATACCATTCACAATATTCTCATGTTCATACATTATTTATATGACATCTCTTTAGATTTAAAGTATATGATCAAGCTATGTATGCTATATAAGTTTTTTCAAGACTATTAAGCATTATTTATCATGATTTTATAGATTTCAGGTCATGTTATGACTAGGGGATATCCTTGAGTCATGACAAACTTTGTATTAGAGAACAAGGTTTAACTGCCCTAGGATGTCTATGAAGCCATTTCTAGTAGAGTTTTGCAGAACAATACAGAGACATCTGTACTTTTCTTCGAGAGGATACATGGTAATTAGGAAATAGTTTCTTTCTTTCATATCTTAGATCATGTAGTATAGATGTTCTCTAAGAAACTTATATAGACTCTTACATTGCTCGATTCATGTTGACTATGCCTTATTTTTAAGGTAATAGAAATAGACAAGCTTAAATTTCTACTAATAAAGTTTTCTCAGACAATCCCTATGGATAGTTACAAGATTACACACGGGCTTGAAAAGATCCTATCAGAGCCTTTAAGTTCTAAACTCTGAAAGATTTCATTCTTGTTTATGAAAATTATTCACTAAGACAAAGTCAGATGGGCCCCTATATCCGTTCTCAGAATCTTATGGTCGCATGACCTAGGTTAGAAGCATAAGCCTAGAATTGTAGCAGCATTAAAGTGGGGATAGTGTTTATCTAAATTTAATCAATTATTTATCCATAGAGCTAGAAATGTGTTGTGTAGATTATATGATATCACTTTGACATAGATTTACCAGTTAAGGGGATATAGAGTATGTTAATGCTTTTGCTGGGATCAAGATTATACAATGACCAGAAAGATAGAGAAGCTTTTTAAGGTTGGTTATGTTTATAAAATTTTGAGTGGACTAGGGTTTCATGACTCTGATCTAGTAGTAGTAAGTGGGTATTAGTGTATGATAAGTTATGTCGCTATCCATGCTGAGTGTTAGAATCTAAGTTTAAATTATGGATGATAAAGCTAATTGAAAATTTTTTTGAATTCTAGAAGGAAAAAGTGTGAACTCAGGGTATTGTGTAAGGCAGAAGGTTCAAAGTTTATAAGTGTTTAATTTATTATGATGACTATTGAGGATATAGAAAGTTAAGAGTTATATCTCAAAAAGAAGTACTAGCAGTGGAATTTACATTTTCAGGTATAGTCTTTTAGGAGGAGTTTAGTATTTTATGTATTATTATATCCCAAACTCTAGAGTTGAGCGGTTGCAGTTCAATTTAGAGTTTCTTGCATAGGTCCACAGACTTAGAATGATAGATTTAATCTAAGAGGGAGATGACAAAACAAGGAACCAAGTAAAGTTTTTAGATTAAAGTAGTGATTCTAGTGAGTTCTAGAATAACACTAGTGTTGGAAAATAACTGAAACATACTTATCTCAGTACAAATTTTTGTACTTCAGTCATTACGATACTTTACTCATGCCTTATAATTTAGCTCTATGATTATAGCCCATATTCATGCACTTTATACAGAATCATGTCCACTCCCAGTTCCTAGTATAAAGAGTAATAGTTCACTCAAAAGTATGACCCATATTTCATGAATTTATGAATTTTAATCTCAAATCATGAATCTCATGAATCATGTATGTAACACCCCAAATTTTGGCCCTTGGAAATTTCTTGACCTTTGAGCTCACTTCCTAGATAATGACTGGACCTAACAAGTCATGCCGACTCCTTATGGGTCATATGACCTAAATCGTATCCTGACTATTAAGTTGTCCAAGATTTTGCTAAGTTTCTTTCCTAAATTTGGTTTAGAATTGACAACTCGTAGTAAGATGTTACTAGTTATAATATGTGACTCGTAGTCCTACCAGTGTAATTTCCCATATTTTCTATTATGACCATGGTTATGACTATATGAGTTATATGGTTTGGTAAGGAGTCATAGGGTGAGACTTGTGATCTGACCAAAGAGGATGACTTAAGGTACTCTTTGATAACAGGTCATGGTGATGACTCATAAGGAGACCCTACGAGTCATATGGTAACCCCGACAAATTTTCAGCTTTTAACTGAGGGCAAGTTGGTAAATTCTCTCTTTCTCTACTTAAGGCCCACAACCATAAAACACCCTTGGGCATTATTTTCATTATTTAAAAAATAAAGACATGCTCTTTACTCTCTCAAATCTCTAATTCTAAAAACACCAAGGGTTTATCAAGGTTAATTATGTAGAGCTTTCAATAGCAAATTCCCCCATAATTGTGATAGTTTCAGGCATGTGAATCTACCTTTAAAAATATTTTTCTTCAACCATGAAATTATATGATTGCTTATATGTATTTGAACATGGGTTTTGATATGAGTTGAGGGCTTTGGCATAGTTGATTCTTAGATTGTTTTCCCATTATGTATTATGCATTATTCTTGCTTTATTAATGGTTTTGAGCTTGTGGGATGCATGGGTATAGTGAATAAACTAAGGGGTTATGGGTTTCCCCAATTTGATAATTTTAGCTTGGTATATGTTTTTGGAAATTGCATTCCCTCAACCTATTTGTTAAATTAATATTGAAATATGGTTTTATCACATGGTTTGACATGCTCACTTAGACTGTTGTATTGCATAAAAGGCTAATGAACCACATATTGATATTATTGAACCTTGGGAATTATGTATTCCCTGTACAAATGAATAATTAAACCTAGGGGGTCATTGGTTCCCCCATGTGATGGATAGTGGATATGACATGATAATGTTAACTTGTAAGTGAAGTTGGTATAAAAATACCAATGGTATGCCTTAATGAATTAATTGGTTCAATGAATGAGAATGTGGGAAAAGTATTTTACTTAGACTTAAAAGGGGTTGTGTAGCTGGGCCATAAAAGTGGAGGTCCCAAGGGACCGATATTGGAAATAGTGTTTGTTGGTTCGAGGGTCTAAATTACTAGGTGGTTTGAGTCTCCTTTATTAAATAATTGGGTGGTTTGAGTCCCCCATGTTAAATGACTGGGTGCTTAAGTCACCCTTGATATATGATCATGTGGTTTGAGTCCCCTAGGTTACATATG
Organism: Capsicum annuum; assembly: GCF_002878395.1. Classification (NCBI taxonomy): domain Eukaryota; kingdom Viridiplantae; phylum Streptophyta; class Magnoliopsida; order Solanales; family Solanaceae; genus Capsicum; species Capsicum annuum. The sequence goes on along the minus strand of NC_061120.1, from coordinate 138,413,909 downwards.
TACATATGATTATTCTTTGGTTCATGCAGCTATATGCACTAGGGACTTTTCAATTGGGGGAGAGCGTACCCATATAGCCTATAGGTTTCGTCTTATGAAAATTGAGATAGACAGTATAAGTGTAAGACCCCACAGAATCCTAATCGTTGAGTCCTTTAAAGAATGCAAAAAGAGGTCCCAGACTTAGAAAATTTCAGCCAAGGGTTAGGACTTAGTCATTTCTAAATCCCACAAACTTTGAGGAATTTATTTATGATCTTCACGACCTTAGAAAGTTAGTTTTTGAGTTGATTCATGATCAAGAAAGTCAATAGTATATCTCGGGTAAGTTTCAGAATTTTTGGACAAATATAAGGGCGTGTTTGGAACTCCAAAATATAGGCTCAGGGCGATTAGCCCGCGGTGCCTTTCCTAATCCGGTGCTGGGGGAGACCGCAATGCAGCCACGACTCCCTGCCTAGAGTGGTGCTCTAGAACCCATGGCGCTCTCGCTAGTTTGGTTCGGGTAAATTTTACAGTTTGGTTCTGCATTTTTAAGGGCAAATAGGTCTTTTTCCCTTCACCTAATAGCTCCATAACACAGGATTAAATCCCCAAATAGCCAAATTGCTCATCCTTTTCACAAAATCCTCTCAAGAACAATCCTTAGCTTCATTAATTTCAAGAATCAAGTCTCAAGAACTCACCCCAATCTCCACAAAATTAACAATCAAGGTATGTTAGGTGTTCATTCTTGGGTTTCCTTCCACCCTTGGAGTTCAAGAACCTCTTTTAAAAATTTCAAGATGATTGTTTTCATGAATTCCATGTTGAATTGAATTGTGTTCATGATTATGATGCTAGTTGGGTTTATAATCCTTGATTAATTACAAGTTTCATGAGAAATACATAGCATATGTGTGTGGTTATATGGTTTCATGTTAAAAACCCTTGAAATTGTGAGTTTGGATGGAAATCTGATGCTTACATGTTTATTATCATTATGTGCTTGAGTTATGCTCCCCAAGTGTTTGATAAAATTTTCTTGATGGTTGAATAGATAAATCATAACATGTTAGTGTGTATACAAGTTTATACCATTTATGTTTGATAAAATGCCTCAATGAATGAATTGTGGCAAAGTGGCTAGTTATCATGCTTTCAAGATTGAGCTATGTTTTACTTTCAATGCTATCGAGTCTTGGGGGTATTCAATACCTGAAATCTAGCTGTTTACTTAGAATTTTAGTAGTTATAGAATAGTCTCAGTAATGTCGCGTACAGTAGTACTCATTCAGTTACAGAACTCAGTGTGTTCAGTTAGTTAACAGAACTTAGTGAACTCAGTCCCATTCAGTCAATTAACATAATTAGTAACAGTTCAGTCTAGCCTAGTACAGTTTAGAAATCTATACAGTGTATATTCAGTTGGGCGTAGGATTTAGCATCGAGTGAACCTAAGGATGGGGACTTACCTGCCAGTAGAGGGTATGATCTTTAGAAGCAGTCCTTGTGTTCCAAAACTATGTAGCCAACATAGGTTGAGACATCAATATGCTAGATTGCGGGTTGATGAGGTGTATACCTACCAGATTTAGGGTACCACCATTATTATTCAGAGCACCTACCAGATTAAGGGTGACTCTTTAGTTTGTCTTTACCCGTGGCACAGTACTGACACCCTTCTAGTTGGGGTTACAGGTTGGACCCCAATCATCTTAAAGAGGGGAATTTTGGTTAGATGATTACCTCCCACAGTTTTAGTTTCAGTCTCAGTGTAGAATTCAGTTCAGTTTTAAAGAATCAAGACTATCAGAAATAGTCACCCAGCTAATAGTAATACAGTCATCAGTGAACTCAGATATCAGAACTCAGTACTCAGAGTTAATATGACCTTAATTACAGTATTCGTAGTTATGTGCATAGTATTGGATAATCAGTATTTACAACCATTTCATATATACATTTACTCTCATTCAGTTATATTCCTGTAACTCAGTCAGTATTGTTCATGCATATGAACCCATCCATTCAGCTTTACCTCACTTAGCATACCAGTACATTCAAAGTACTGACATATACCTTTCTCTTGCGCTATGATGTCTTATATCATAGGTTCAGATGCACGGTCTCATGACCGTACTTTGCAGCCCAGATTATCAGTAGCAGATTTAGTAGTGATTCCTCATAGTTTGAGGACATAGTCATCTTTTTAGTATTTTAGTTTATTTTCTAGTAGTCGGAGTTAGTTGGGGATTTTTCCCATCAACTCCATCTATAAACAGTTGGTGGATTTTCAGACTAGATTATTTCAGACAGATGCTCAGCTCTTGATATCTATTTATTAGTACTTAATTTTAGTTATGAACCTCATAGCAATTCCAGCTTAATTTTCGCATTATTGCAGTATTATTACTCAGTTATTATAGCAGGTACAAGTCATGGGTTAGCTTGTGGTCCTTCGGGATTATGAGTACCGTATGACATACAAGGTGCAGACTTGGGGCATTACAAACTTGGTATCAGAGCCTAAGGTTCAATAGAGACATACGGAGTCTAAAAGCCGAATCTAGTAGAGTCTTGTGTATGGGTGTATAGCACACCACACTTATGGACAAGAGGCTATGAGGCATTTTAGGAACATGTTCCCTTCTTTCAGTATTCATATTGTGTGAGTGAGCATGAGCTCAAGTTAAACTCTCTATCTAATTCTTTTCTTTCTTTTATCTACAAAATATCTCTCTTAAAGAGACCAACTGAAGAAAGACTGGGAATCATCCAGCACCTCAGCCTGTTCGGGCAGATCCTCTAGATAAGCATGTTTCCCACATAGAAGTCAAAGTAGCCTTCACCACTCTAGCTTATTCTATAGTAGCTCATAATGAATGTTCAGCTACTGTCCAGGCCAACCCAGTGGCCAATACTACTGCATCTAGAATTTGGGACTTCAACCGAATGAATCCTCCATAATTTATTGGGTCTAAGTCTGAAGAGGGCCCATAGAAATTCCTTGATCAAGTGCAAAAGTCACAGATATTATGGGGGTGACTGATTGTAAGAGTGTTGAGTTGGACATATATCAGTTGCATGATATTGATTACTCATGGTTCAAGCAGTGGAAGGAAGAGAAGACTGTTGATGAAGGGCCCATAGAATGGGAGAAGTATGCTACTACTTTCCTTGATAGGTTCTGTCCACTGGAGTTTAGAGAAGAAAAGGTTTTAGAGCTTATTAATCTAAAATAGGGTAACATAATAATGAAAGCATATTCCCTCAAGTTTACTCAGTTAGCTAGATATGCCCCTCATATGGTAGCAGATAACAGATCTAAGATAAGTAAGTTTATATCGGGTGTGTCTAGCAGTATAGTCAAAGAGTGTTGGAATGTAATGCTAATTAAGAAGATAGACATATCCAAGCTCATGGTCCATGCTTAGTAGATAGAGGAGGCTAAGAATAAGGAAAAGGACAAGGAGAATAAAAGAACTAGAACAGGTAGTTCAACTTCGCTCAACCCAAGTCAAAGGGTGGCAATTATTCTCAATTCTGCCTGAAATCCTCAGTTCTAGCTCCATTCTTAGATAGAGCTCCAGTGTCAAAATTCAAAAATAGTAATAAAGATAGGGCACCAGGCTCTAAACCCTAGGGTAGTGTTAGCAGTGCCTAAACAAACCCTCTTTACCAAAAATATGGCAGAAATTATTAGGGTGTCTGCAGAGCTAGTAGTGATGTGTGTTTCGGATTAGGCAAGCCAGCCCATAGGATTAAGGATTGTCCTCAGTCAGGTTCTCAGGGTCAGTATAATCAACCTTCAGCTCAGCCCGGTCGGCCGAATCAGTAGGGTGCCGCTTCCAGTTCCACTAGTGGGCAACACCCAAAGACACTCTATGCACTTCAGTCTCGATAGGATTAGGAAAGTTCTCCTTATGTGGTTACTAGTACGTTACAAGTTTATCATTTATATGTTTATGCTTTGCTGGATCTAGGAGCTTCTTTGTCCTTTGTAGCTCCTTATATAGCTATTGACTTCAGAGTTAGTCCTAAAACCTAGAAGAGCCATTCTCAATCTCTACCCTAGTGGGTAAATCTATCATAGGCCGATGGGTATACAAGAACTGTCCGATTATGGTATCTCAGAAAGCCATTTAGCAGACTTAGTAGAATTAGAGATGATAGATTTTGATGCCATTCTTGGCATGGATTGGCTTCATTCATGCTATGCTTCAGTTGACCACAAAAATAGAATTGTCCATTTTTAGTTTCTGAATAAACCTATCCTTGAATGGAGGGGTAGTACTTCAGCACTTAAGTGTTAGCTTGTTTCCTACCTAAGGGCGAGGAAAATGATATCCAAGGGGTGTTACCATCTTGTTTGATTTAAGGATTCGAGTTTTGAGACTCCTAGCCTTGGTTCAGTTCCAGTAGCATGTAAATTCCCAGAGGTGTTTCCCAAAGACCTTCCCAGAGTTTCTCTCGAGTGGGAAATTAACTTCAGAATAGACCTTCTTCCTGATACTCAGGCTATCTCTATCGCAATATATAGAATGGCTCCAGTAGAACTCAAACAGTTAAAGAAACAGTTGAAGGATCTTCTAGATAAGGGATTCATCAGACCCAGTGTATCCTCTTGGGGTGGACCAGTTCTATTCGTGCATAAGAAAAATGGTTCTCTTAGAATGTGTATAGACTACCGTTAGCTAAATAAAGTCATGGTCAAGAAAAAGTATCCACTTCTCAAAATCGATGACTTGTTTGACCAACTTCAGGGTGCCAGTTACTTTTCTAAGATAGACCTCAGATCAGGCTAACATCAGCTCAGAGTCACAGAATGTGACATTCTAAAAATAACTTTCAAAACTCAAAATGGTCATTCTGAATTCCTAGTCATGTCATTTGATCTTACTAATGCCCCAACAACTTTCATGGACTTAATGAATCGTGTGTTCAAGCAGTACTTGGATATATTTGTCATAGTCTTCATTGATGACATTATTGTTTGCTCCCATAGTGAACATAATCATACAACCATCTCAAAATAGTATTACAAACTCTTAGATCCCATCAGTTGTTCTCTAAATTTAGTAAATTCAAATTTTAGCTAAGGTCTGTAGCTTTTCTTGGTCATATAGTTTTCAGTGATGGCATTAGAGTTGATCCCCAAAAGACCGAAGCAGTAAGGAACTGGCCTAGACCCACCTCTCTGTTATATATTAAGAGTTTTTTAGGTTTGGATGGCTATTACTAATGGTTTGTGAAAGGGTTTTCGTCTATTAAATCCCCCATGTACAGATTGACTTAGAAAAAAGTCAAGTTCTAGTGGTCAGATTCTTATGAAAAGAGTTTTCAGGAGTTGAAGACTCAACTCACTACAGCCCTAGTTAACTTTACTAGATGGTTCAGATGGGTTTGTGGTATATTGTGATACTTCCAGAGTTGGTTTAGGGTGTGTTTTGATGCAGAGAGGTAAGGTCATAGCCTATGCCTCTAGACAGGTTAAGCCCCATAAGAAGAATTATCCCACTTATGATCTTGAATTAGCAGCTGTAGTGTTTGCCTTAAATATTAGGAGGTATTACTTGTATGGAGTACATGTTGATGTGTTCACAGACCATAAAATCCTATAGTATGAGTTTTCTCAGAAAGATCTAAACCTGCGTCAGAGAAGGTTGAAATATTATGACACGAGTGTTCTATATCATTCAACCAAGGCCAATGTAGTGGCTGATGCTTTCAGTAGGATGTCTATGTGTAGTGTTGCTACGTGGAGGATGGTAAGAAGAAGTTAGTTCAGGAAGTTCATAAACTTGCCTGACTAGGTGTCTGCTTGGTCAATTCAGCAGAGGGTAGCGTATGGGCACAGAATAGTTCGGAATCATCTTAGGTTTAAGAAAAGAAGGACAGAGATCCCAATTTAGTTAAACTAAAAGAGGCAGTCAGAGATCAGAAAGTGGAGGTTTTCTCCTAAGGGGGAGATGGCGTGTTGCGTTATTAGGGTAGACTTTGTGTGCCATGTGTGGATGGTGTGAGATAGTGGATTCTTGAAGAAAAGCATGGTGCACTCTACTTGATTCACCTAGGGGCCACCAAGATGTACCGCGACTTACGGGAAGTCTATTGGTGGAGTGGGATGAAGAGAGACATTGTAGAGTTTGTAGCTAAGTGCTTGACATGTCAGCGGGTTAAGATTGAGCATCAAAACCCTAGTAGAGCTATGCAGGACTTCAGTATTCCCACTTGCAAGTGGAAGGAGGTGAACATGGATTTTATGATTGGTTTGCCCCATACTCGTCGTTAGCATGATTCGATTTGGGTCTTTGTGTATAGGATAACCAAATCAGCTCACTTCTTACTAGTTTATACCTCTTATTCAACTAGGGATTATGCCAAGCTCTATGTTAGAGAGTTGGTTAGATTGCACAGAGTTTCATTGTCCATCATTTCAGATAGAGGTACACAGTTTACCTCTCACTTTTTGAAAGAATTCCAAAAAAGCCTTGGTACCCAAGCTCACCTTAGTACAACCTTCCACTCTCAGACATATGGTCAAGAAGAAAGGACCATTTAGACTTTAGAAGATATGTTAAGAGCATGTGCCATTGACTTTAAGGGCAGTTAGGATGACCACTTGCCTTTGATGGAATTCGCATATAATAACAATTATCATTCCAGCATTCTGATGGCTCCGTTTGAGGAAATTTATGGGAGGAGATGTAGGTCTCCCATTGGTTGGTTTGAAGTAGGTGAAGCAGCCGTGGTGGGGCCTGACTTAGTATTTGATACTCAGAAAAAGTTTAGTTGATCAAAGGCTTAAGATAACTCAGAGCCAACATAAATCATATGTAGATGTGCGAAGAAAAGATCTCGAGTTTGAAATTGGTGATTATGTGTATTTGAAAATCTATCCTATGAAAAGAGTGAAGAGGTTTGGCAAGAAGGCGAAACTCAGTCCCCAATATATTGATCCTTATCAAATTCTCAACCATTTTGGAAAGGTAGCTTACGAGCTTGAGTTGCCTTTAGAATTAGCTTCAGTAAATTCAGTGTTTCATGTCTCCCTGCTAAAGAAGTGAATAGATGACCCTGCAGTTGTAGTTCCTATAGTGGGTATAGATGTTTAGAACAGTCTCTCTTATGAGGAAGTTCCAGTCAAAATTCTTGATTTTCAGGTTCGTGAACTAAGACAAAGCGGTTTCTCTAATCAAAGTTCTTTGGCAGAATCAATTTGTTGAGGGAGCTACTTGGGAAGTAGAAGCAGACATACGGACCAAGTATCCTCACCTCTTCTTTGTAAACTCAGCCTCAGCTCAAGGTAACAGTTTTCCTTGAATTTACTCAATTCCACGCTCAGATTTCTTTTATAACTCCGTATCAGTTCGGTTGCATAGTATTATCAGATCATGCGTACCTTTATGAAATAGCTCAGTCATGTGTCATGTCTTCATAACTCAGTCATGCTTCAGTTATGCATGTTTAGTATGATAACTCAGTATATCCGTAGTTTCAGTCATGTAATTATGTTTCAGTCGTGCATGTTCAGTGTATAAATTTAGTCTATCAGTATTCTTATCTTAGTCAGTCCCATTCGAGGACGAATGTTCCCAAGGAGGAGATATTATAAGAACCCGTAGAATCCTAATTGTTTGAGTTTTATAAAGCATACCAAAACAGATCCCAGACATAGAAAATTTCAGCCAAGTGTTATGACTTAGTTATTCTAAAGCCCTCAAAATTTGAGGAATTTATTTACGATCTTCCCGACCTTAGAAAGTTAGTTTTTGAGTTGATTCATGATTGGGGAAGTCAATTATACATCTCGGGTTAGTTTCAAAATTTTTGAACAAATGTAAGGGCGTGTTTGGAACTCCAATATAGAGGCTAAGGGCGATTAGCCCGCGACGCCCTTCCCAGACCGGTATTGGGGAGAGCCCATGATGCCCTACACAAAGAAGCGCTCCAGAGCTAGCGGTGCCCTATCCAGTCCAGTTCGAGTAAATTTTGCAATTTGGTTCTGCATTTTTAAGGGTAAATAAGTCTTTTTCCCTTCACCCAATAGCTCCATAACACAGCATTAAATCCCCAAATAGCCAAATTGCTCATCCTTTACACAAAATTTTCTCAAGAACAAGCCCTACCTTCATCAATTTCAGGAATCAAGTCTCAAGAACTCACCCTAATCTCTAAGAAATTAACAATCAAGGTATGTTAGGTGTTCATCCTTGGGTTTCCTTCCACCCTTGGAGTTCAAGAACCTCTTTTAAAAATTTCAAGATGATTGTTTTCATGAATTCCATGTTGAATTGAATTGTGTTCATGATTATGATATTAATTGGGTTTACAATCCATGATTAATTATAAGTTTCATCAGAAATACATAACATGTGCGTGTGTTTATATGGTTTCATGTTAAAACCCCTTGAAATTGTGAGTTTGGATGGAAATCATGATGTTTACATGTTTATTATCATTATGTGACTGAATTATTCTCCCCAAGTGTTTGATAAAATGTTCTTAAGGGTTGAATAGATAAATCATAGCATGTTAGTGTGTATACAAGTTTATACCATGTATGTTTGATAAAATTCCTTAATGATTAAATTATGGCAAAGTGGCTAGTTATCATGCTTTCAAGATTGAGCTATGTTTGACTTTCAATGCTATCGAGTCTTGGGGGTATTCAATACCTGCAATCTAGCTGTTTACTTAGGCTTTCAGTAGTTACAAAATAATCTCAGTAATGTCATGTATAGTGGTACTTAGTCAATTACAGAACTCAGTGTATTCAGTTAGTTTATAAAACTCAGTAAACTCAGCCTCGTTCAATTAGTTAACACGATCAGTAATAGTTCACTCTATTCTAGTACAATTTATAAATCCATTAAGTGTCTATTCAGTTGGGAGTAGGATTCGGGATAGAGTGGGCCCAAGAATGGGAACTCACCTGCCAGTAGAGGGTGTGATCCTTAGAAGCAGTCCTTGTGTTCTAGAACAATGTAGCCAGCGTAAGTTGAGACATCAATCTGCTAGATTGAGGGCTGCCGGATTGAGGGTACCACTATTCTCATTCGAAGCACCTGCCAAATTGAGGGTTACTCTTCAGCTTGTCTTTACCCGTGGCATGGTACTAACACCCTTCTAGCTAGGGTTATAGGTTGGACCCAAATTAGTTTAGAGAGAGGTATATCAGTTAGATGATTACCTCTCATATTTTTAGTTTGAGTCTTAGTGTAGAACTCTGTTCAGCTCTACAGAATCAGGACTGTCAGAAACTGTCACCCAGCTAATAGTAATATAGTTATTAGTGAACTCAAATATCAGTCATTCAGTTATCAAAACTCAATACCCAGAGTTAATATGACCTCAGTTACAGTATTTGTAGTTATGTTCATAGTATTGCATAATTAGTATTTATAGCCATTTTATATATACATGTACTCTTATTAAGTTATATTCAAGTTACTCATCCAGTATTGTTCATGCATATGAACCCATGCATTCATGTTTACCTTACTTAACATACTAGTACATTCAAAGTACTGACGCATACCTTTCTTTTTCTCTATGATGTCTTATATCATAGGTTCAGACGCACAGGCTCCTGACCATACCTAGAAATCCAGATTATCAGCAGCAGATTTAGTGGTGAGTCCTCATAGTTTGAGGAAATAGTCATCTTGTCAGTATTTTAGTTTATTTTTTAGTAGTCGGAGTTAGTTGGGGATTTGTCCCCTCAACTCCATGTTCAGATAGTTAGAGGCTTTTTAGACTAGGTTATTTCAGACAAATGCTCAGCTCTCAGTATCATTTATCAGTATTTATTTTCAGTTATGAACCTTATGGCAGTTCCAACTTAATTTCTACATTATTACAGTATTATTACTCAGTTATTGTAGCAGGTACCAGTCATGAGTTAGCTTGTGGTCCTTCGTGATTACGAGCATCGTGTGACGTCCAGAGTGTAGACTCAGGGCGTAACAATAGGTTAAGGTTTTAAAGTTCATGCTAAACCTTGTTTCCTACCCCAACATGATATATATATATATATATATGTACATATATATTTGTGTATGTATGTATATATATATTTTATGTATTTGTGTATGGTTGTCTGCACTAATTTTAAACTGTGGATCATGACATTATTTTATCCTTTATCCGTAAGTTACATGCTAGCGCTCGACCCACTAACCATATCCAAATGTTGTATCCCCATGCGATGTCGGACACAAGACACTTCTGCTTTTCCAGCACAGTAATAAGATTTCCAGGTTCTCAGCAATCAATTTGAAGTAGTGAGCCTCCTTCTTTCGGATGGCCGTTGCTTCTTGGATTTATCTATTATCATAGACTTTTTTTGGACTTGTTTTTTTTACTGTGGGGGTATGTTCGACTTAGATTTGTTTGGTTTTGTTAGAGGCTTTGTGGATTACAGTGGACTGGGTATTATTGTGGATATTCTTAGACTCCTTTAAGCTTACATTATTCTATCTTATTACATGTTCAAAATTCATCTGCTACTAGTTGTATTTTGTTCTAGTTGTCTAAGAAAAGAGGCTGGTCTTTGATTATCAGTGGACTTGAGATACCTGTCAAGACCAGGCCCTGGTTAGGATAGTGACAATGTACTCGTGTTTTACAGTATGTTCAGTTTCAGGTACTTATACTCTATCTTTAATAACTATTGATATCACACTACGTCATGTATTCTCTTATATTAGATCTCTTAAACAAGTTTATTCCAATTATATTTTACTCCTTAGGCCTCAGTTATGTGTCAAATTCATGAAAATCCTTAAATCAAGATTACACTGTATCCTTCTTATTCCAGACCCTCATGTTCTAGTTCTTCAGTGATCCTTCTTACACTTTGATGGTGATGATGTTGGAAGTTAAGTGATGGATTGAATGATTTGTTGATATACCTTTGGATGATAGCTTATGGTGGTTATTCATTCTTTTAGAACATAAGGTTGATTGATTAAGGAAGGAAAAAGCAGTGGGTATAGAATATAGATTTCCATAGTAAGGCTAGTATGGTCATTTAGAGGTAGAGCTTTTCATATCTGAGTTAGTCTTAAAAAGTGTAAAAACATATAGCTATACGTAACCTCTAGCAACAAATTATGGAGTATCCCTAAGAGAGTTAGAAAATTTCAGCTAGCTAAGTAAGGTAGGTTCATAAGGAAGATCATGGTCGAAGACGTTTGCCAAGTAATAGAATTATCAGTCACATCGTTAAAGCTATATTAGTCCTTACTTTACTTTCAGCCTAAGGTACTCCCATTCCATGATTTATAACCCCAGGCCAGAGGTGCCTCATGTTCATCTCTAAGTCATTCTTCAAGTTAATATAAAATCAAACATCATGTTTTGGTAATTTGATAAATTATTTAGGCATATATTATGACCTCAAATAACTCCTACCTTATAGACAAGTTAATATATCCCTTACCAATTGAATTCTTATGAAGAATATAATTGCAGTCAGATTCAAACAAGCATAACATTTGCATTACTAAGAATTTTTAAGCTCAAGATCCACCAAAAGATAGATAATTTAATTAGATTTCCAACACCACCAATTTTGCCTTAATACGATATCGGAGGTAAAATCTTATGGCCAATTTATTGAAACACTATCCATGTTGCCAGTGACTACGACTCCAGGTAATGACTCATAGCCAAACCCTACGAGTCATCAAGGGGACTGGTCGTCCCGGTAGTGGCAAGCAAAATTTGATTCCTAGATGAGAAATCAAGCCATGATTTTTCCCCAGAACTTATGAATCGTCACTAAACTCGTCAAGACTGATACCAATAACCTTTTGGATGATTTCAAAAAGGTTGTTTGGTCTTTTCCCACTATTTTAACTCTAAAACTACGTCGTTTTAGCTGTTACAAGAGGCATAAGACTCTTTAATCACCCCAAATCCCTTATTATTTTTCCCAAACTCATTCAAAGTTATAAATCAAGCAATTTAACTCTCAAGCAAGCCTAAGCCTAGGGTTTTTCTCAAAGCCAAATTTTGAAGACTTTAGTCTAAGCTTTCATCAGTCCAGGTATGGGAGTATTCAGTAAGGGATTTCCTTCACCCTTATTCTCAAAATCTAGTTTTAAAATATAAATTTCAGTTACAATTTCTATGATTCCCATGAGCTAGGGTTCTTACCCAAATAGAATTTCAAGCTTAAATTCAGTTCTCCTTGATATATTTTATATTCATGGGCATGTTTTAACGATTATTTATAATTTCTTATGACTATATTATACCATTCACAATATTCTCATATTCATGCATTATTTACATAATATCACTTTAAATTTAAAGTATATGATCAAGCTATGTAGGATGTATTAGTTTTCAAGACTAACAAGCATTATTTATCATGATTTTATGGATATCAGGCCGTATTATTTGGCATACCATGTTTTCCCATGAAAATTAGTATTTTCACTTACTTAGAATTATGAACCCTTAATACATTGGTAAATTCATGATTTTTGACTTGTATTATAAAATTTTACATTTCTCTTCAGATTATAAATTTATCATAATATTTGCATTCTTTAGAGATGGTGGGTTATGAACACTCGATGATCTAGGATATCATGCATTGTCAATCAAACACTCAGTCATTCAATTTTCATGATTTATAATTCTTTCAGACAAAGAACTTATTTCTCAACCTCACGACTTCAATGTTATTGATTTATTTAGTATACCAATTTATATTTCATTGGGAGTAGTACTTAGAACTGAGCAAACACAGTGATAGAGGCTCACCCGTCAGTTAGGTTGAGACCTTTGGTATAAGTACCAAGTTCCAAAACTACAGCACCACTATAGGTTCTAAAAGGGTCACCTGTTAGACTAGGATTGATACCTTAGTCCTCTTGGACATCATGTTGTGGTACCATGTTAGCTCAACCTTTATACCTTGGCAAGGTGTATTAGGCCCTTTTCGATGGGGTTTATACATCAAACTCCATATTTAGCACACATGGTTATATACGGGTTAATAGTTTCTCCCACATCCAAACTTAGTTATTACATGACTTTGTAATCAGTTTATTACGTATAGTACTGATCAATTACAAGTTTCTTTACTTGGTTATTACATCAGTTCACATCCCATAGTTTCATAACCAATATTTATACATGACCCTCAATTTAGTTTTACTTTCTTTTATACTATGAATTTTTAGATTATCACTGGATATTAGTATATATGTATTTTATACAGCGTCATTGTACTATAATTCAGCTCCATGTATTTATTTTGCACTCAAGTTCATCTCTTTGTTTTTAGTTAGCATTCAATATAATTTTAAAACATATTTAACATTAACTTGAGATTAAATATAATAGTTATGATTCTACCGCTTCCCAGTTTGTAGAAACATTTTAGCTCATGATTTAGAGATTTCACCATGCCTCACAAATTTTACATACAGACATATTTTAAATGCATATTCAAACAAATGACTTATATCCTCAATTTTAAAGCATGTTTTAAGTGTTTTCATGACTAGTGCATATCTCACATACTCAATACATTCCAAAGTACTGATTGCATACCTCTTCTACCTACATTTTTCACGTGATGTACTTTCAGGTACTTACTACCAGGATCATAGTCAGCTAGATAATAGCATTTAGCTAGTAGGAATGAGTAATCTTAATTTTGAGGATTTAAATTAGTTAAAGTTCTAGTATTTCATTTTTTTATTCGTATGTATTGATTAAGGATATCTAGGGTCAGGTACCATCTACCTATAGTCAATATTAGTAGAGACTTCATCTATGTCAGTTAGGGCTATTGTATGCAGTTTCAGTTCCCCTTCTTTCAGATTACAGTGTTTTAAACTTTAGATAGTAATCTATTGAAACAACTTACCTCATGATTATACTTCTACTCATTCAATTTAGCTATTATATATGTTTTAATAAGTTTCTCAAGTGTTATACTAGTACCATGGGTTAGTGTAACGACCTAATTTTCTGGAACAGAAATGTCACCCGGTGCTCATGATACCGAAGGACCACAAGCTAACCCTCTACTGATATTTGTACCTGAACACTGCATAATAAAGATAATAAATGCAGAAACTAGCCATAAGATTGAAAACATCTAAAAATACTCAAATTTAAAACTGAATACTGATATATAAGTTCAAAAAGCCTCTAAACTGTCTAAGCTGTGGAGTTGATAGGACATGTCCTCAAGTAACTCTGTCCACTAAAAATAAATTAAGTCTGATGCAATAATAAAAAAATTAGGATCATCCTTGACTGAAGAGGACTCACTGCTATGTTTACTGTTGCTGACTGGGACTAAGCTGCTAAGGGTACTTTGGATCTCGTGCCTCTGAACCTATGGTGTTAAATAAAACACCATGGCCCAAATACGTCAGTATGAGAATGTACTTCGTATGAAGATGAGTTAAGACTAAATGCAGGGGCTTATACATGAACAATTACTTAACTGAATAATCATGAGAGTACTGAAAAAGAACACATGCATAAATGCACAAACCATAACCGAAATCATCATGACTCAAAATACTGAAAGTCAAATATTGCTTTACTATCATCCAAACTTACTACTAATGCCTGAGATACTGAATAACTGAATTATCTGATATTGATAACTGAGTACTGGAGTTAAGATCAGTCTTATCTAGCGAGTGATCTCAAAGTCTGAGGATACTGAAACTGATTGACTAAATATACTCACAGCATTGACTGAATTTTGAGCTTTGCCACTCTCAACTGACTGCATTGGAGATCAAACTTCTCTAGTGGATAATTTTAGAATCTACTATCAATGATAAAAAATGATTATGTCTGAATCTGACAACAAGAATACTCAACTGAATCTGAGACTGGGATCAATCCTTTCTAATGGGTGATCTCGAGATATGATATCAAGAATACTCAACTAAATCTAAGACTGATATCAAGCCTATCGGATGGGTGATCTCTAGATCTGATAACAAGAATACTCAACTGAATCTGAGATTGAGATCAAGTCTATTTGATGAGTGATCTCTAGATCTGATAACAAGAATACTCAACTGAATCTGAGACTGAGATCAAGCCTATCTGAGGGGTGATCTCTAGATCTGATAACAAGAATACTCAACTAAATCTGAGACCGAGATCAAGCCTATCTGATGGGTGATCTCAGGATCTGATAATGAGATTACTCAATTGAATATAAGACTGAGATAAAGCCTATCTAATGGGTAATCTCGAGATCTAATAATGAGATTACTCAACTGAATATGAGACTAAGATCAAGCCTATCTGACGGGTGATCTCAAGGTCTGATAATAAGATTACTTAACTGAATATGAGACCGAGATTAAGCTTATTTTACGGGTGATCTCAGGATCTGATAATGAGATTACTCAACTGATTATGAGACTGAGATCAAGCCTATCGACGAGTGATATAAGGATCTAATAATGAGATTACTCATTACTAAACTTAATATGAGAATGAGATCAAGCCTATCTGATGGGTGATCTCTAGATCTGATACTGAATAACTTTATATGGGACCAAGCCTATCTAACGGGTGGTCCATGAATCAATGGAACTATCTGAGTTCCTCACTGAGATAGATAATTGTATCTGACAGTCCTGATTTTTTAAGATTGATATTGAAACTGCAACTGTAGTAAGTAGTCACTTAATCGACATGCCCTGAATCTTAACTGGTAGGGTCAAACCTGTAACCCCAGCTGGAAGGGTGCCAATACCGTACCATGGGTAAAGACCTCTCTGGTAAAGCCTATCTGATGGGTAACCCTCGTAGGAAGTCAAGCCTTAGGTAATATAATAGTTAAGCCTATCAACAGGTGACCAGCCTTTTCTGATGGGTGACTCCTGCATCCTGCACTGGCTACACAGTTCTGGAGTTTAGGGATTACTCCTAACGACTCTGAATCTCTGATGAGAAGCCACCATCTCTGCCCTCGCTAGGTGCTAGCTCCTACTCCCAACTGAAAGACTTTGAACTGATTCTTAACTAAACACAAACTAAGCTGAATCTGATACTGATCATGTTTCACGAATGATCTGACTGAATTAAGATGAATTCACTTGGTTACGTATCTGACAAAATACTAATAAATCTCGTTATCTAACTGAACAACACTAAGCTTTGAATAAATTAGTCAGTCACTATAGAGGTCAGAACTAAACACTTGAATACTACTAGATCTGAGCTGAGTACAGAATTGAGGCTAGATTACTAGCAACACTGAGACTACGGATATTACTAAGATTACTGAGATTTCTTAAGTTCTATATCTATCTGAGAATACAGAGTTCTATAACTCACTGAGTTCTTAGAACCATGGCTCAACTGGAATTATCGTGAAAACTGACACAGGCTCTAGGCAGCAGCTAAATTATCTGGTATAAATACCCCCAGGACTTGATAACATAAAAGTAAAACATAACCATTCTTGAATAATCAAGACTATGGACATTCATTCACCATCACAATCACTAAAGCATCTCTTCAAGTATTAAGAAATCATAAACATGTGATAGTATAGGGAGACATGCTAGTGGCTCAAACTCCATTCAACAAGATGTTGCATCAAACACTTAGCATGTATTAAAGTCTTAGCATGTATCGTAGAGCACATAATTGGGGAATTTCATGCTATTATGTCACAATTCATTTACTAAGGCGTTTCAACAAACACTTGGCATGCATGGGCTTGCACACAATTGGGGATTTCTAGTCAACATGCTATAACGGCTCTAATTCCTTCACATAAGCAGTTTATCAAACATATGGGGAGCATGCTTTGCTTATTCAACAATTTCTACACTTAAATTGACATAAACACACCACTTAACAAGCAACTTAAAGAGGGTTTATCATGAACATCACATGAATATCACATACTAGGGTCAAATCTTGAAAACCTTGTAAACAAACATGAGTCACAACTCAATAATAGCATGAACATCAATTTCAACTTGCATAAATCATGAAAACTCATAAACATAAAAGCTTTGAAATTTAGAAAAGGGTTCTTGAGCTTCTTGGATGAAAGGGACCCAAGAATCAACATCTGCATACTTTAGAGAAACTCTTTCTTGAAAACTCTTGGATATATTCTTGATTTCTTGATTTTTCTTCAAGAAGAAGGAAGGGTTTTGATTTGGTAGAACCTAGCTCTTGTTCTTAAACAACTTTGAGAGAAAACTAGTATTTTTAGGTTAAAATGAGGCCAAATCCCGTGTTAAGGAGTATATATAGGGATAGCAAAATGAACATTTTCGCCCTTGGAATTAAACTAAAAGATCTCGATTTTACATGCTAGCGCGACGCGCCATAATCGCGCCAGCTTATTGGAAATTGGACAATGGAGAAACTGCTTGATGGCGCGCTACGGTGGAAATCACATTGCCACCTTGGTTGCGAACTGGAAAGGCACCGCGACGCGGTGGGATCGCGTTGGTGCACTAGAAATTGACAGCTCTAAAATTAATCCTTGGTGCGATGCGCTATAATTGCAGAGGCTTACTGGATTTCGTCAATTGCCATTTTGGCTGACTCCGTGATGCGCTAAAGTGCCAGGTGGCACACTGTCTCACTAAAATAGCTCTAACTCTTTGTCCAAGTGTAGAATATTGACGGAAAGCTTATTTGATGTTGTACATGACAAAAAGTTGATATTAGGGATATTATACCTGGTTCAAAATACTTCTCACTTGGGAAGACACTTCTCAACCTTTTAGGGCCAGATTGACACTTTACTGAACACACTTTAAGGTTCGAACTACGAGAGAATTTTGTGGAGTCTTACAATTAGCTAGGGATCACTTGTGATTCTATGCACTGTGTTATGACTAGGGGTAGCCTCCGGTCGCGATAAATATAAATACATATGCCGACCAAAATAACTTGGAAACACCCTCTTCTTCTATCAAGTATTCAAAAGCCATAGAAAATTCATGAGGTCCATATACACACCTTATATACTAAATATTAAAATTAACTTGAAATAAAAATAATTAATTTCATTTGGTTATGTAATGTCTAGTATATTATAATGGGTAATTATAGTATCCTTTAACAATTGATATGGGATGGAGAGAACATTTTTTTGGGTCCATTTTAATGGTCGTACTAATTAAAAATAAGTAATCAAAATTACCATTTTAAAAAATTTAAATATTGATATTCATTTCTACCTTTACACTACAAAATAAATGTAACAATTTTTTTTTAAAAAATTAAAATTAAAAATAAAAATAATAATTTAGTTAAAATAGTCTTTTTAATGAGAAAAGAATTGAAAATACCCCTGGACTATTGAAAATGAATCAAATATATCCTTCGTTTGATTTTTCGATGCAGAAATATCCTTACCATTAATGAATGTACTCACTTTTACCCCTCAAAACTAACAGATGCCATATCACATTAAGAATTACATATGCATAAATTTATTTTATTGACTTAAAATTCAAATACATGGTATCTGTTAGTTTTGAGAGGTAAAAGTGAGCCGACAACTACCTACTTAGTATTAACTAAATTTTTTTTCTCTTCATACAAAAGTGAAATTCTGAAGTTAATGACTTATTTTTCACTGATCGAGCAAGCGGTGCACATTCACCCCTTGATGGAACTCAGGTGAATTTTTCACTGGTACATTTAATGGTGCAAAATGCATCAAATCTTAGGAATATAAGAAACAAAATGGATAGCCAATATAATTTGAATTATCGAGGAGCAGTACAAACACTTGTTAATTCAAACCCTAACCAAAATAGACATGGAGATGCACAAGTTCGAGCTAGATATGCGACTTACAATAGAATACTATCCACCATCTTCAAATCAAATGAATATTGTGAGGTCATGCTGAGGAATACAAGCGCACAATAATGGTAAAATTTCTCAGATCAAGACCTCAAATAGAAAATATTCGATCCAAGCTAGCAAATTTTTTTTTGAAAGATATGATTAAACTTGGTGTTTTTGATTTTAGATTTGTCTTTTTAGATTTCACGAATAAAGATGATTTAAAGAATGTATCATTTAGCAGATCTATTGAAATCAAAGGTCAAGTGATGTGGATGGAGAAATAGACCCTTAATTTTAAACAGGAAGAAAACTCACTAATTGTTCCTATCTAGGTTCTTCTACCCGTGCTTTGTTTCCATTGCAACACATGAAACCACATCAAAAAAATTGTAGGGCAAGAAGGCACACCATTATCTTTTAATGTTTCAACATACAATAAAATTAGATTTAGAATAGCTAAAGTGAGAGTCGAGGTTTAATTTAACTAAGACTATACTTAATGCTATTTGGGTTAATTCAATGGATGAAAATAGACCTCTAAAGTGATTTAACCAAAAACTTGAGTATGAGAATATGCCCAAATTCTGTAGACATTTCAAACTACTTAGACATAACATTATTCATTATAGGAATGTTGAAAAGAAGGAGGGATATAAAAGGACAATCTTAGAAAACAAAATTGATGGTATAAAGGATATCCCAAGTCATGATAAGGAGGAAATTAGTATCGAAAGAGATGAAGAATAGATTAAGAAAAAAAGAACAGGTGTAATGAATAAAGCGGAACCAAGTAACTATTCAACAACAATACTGAGAAAATATGAAAGGGACCCCCACATATAAGTAACACATATTCGCCGCTATAGACACCTATAGACACAGACCTAAGGTTACTACCCGACTACACAAGATATCTCCTAGTGTCTTACTACAACTGACACCCTCCCGCTAGCGTTCTACCCTTATCGATGACCTCCACACCTTTCTATCTATGGTTATGTCCTCAGTAAGCTGCAGCTGCTCCATATCATGTCTGATCACCTCTCTCTAGTATTTCTTTGGCCTACCTCTACTCCTCTTGAAGCCATCCAATGCTAGTCTATGACACCTATACACTAGGGCATCCATATCCCTCCTTATCACATATCCAAACCATCTCAACCTTCCTTCCCACATCTTGTCCTTCATTGAGGCCACTCCTATCTTCTCTTAGATAATATCATTCCTAATCATACCCCCTCTAGTAAGACCACACATCCAATGCAACATCCTCGTTTCCACCACCCTCACTTTTTGGATATGGGAATGCTTGCCTGGCCAACACTCCGCGCCATACAACATGGCCAGTTGGACTGCCACTCTATAGAATTTACCCTTAAGTTTAAAGGGCACTTTCTTATCACACAACACTCCCGAGGTGAGCCTCCACTTCATCCAACCTACTCCAATGTGATTAGTGACATCCTCATCAATCTCACTATTCCCCTGGATCAAAGACCCAAGATACTTAAAACTATCCCTCTTAGGAGTCCAACCTCACCACCATATTGTCCTCCTGCTTCAAGTCACTAAACTTGCATTTCAAATACTCCATCTTTGACTTACTCAACCTGAACCCCTTCAACTCAAGGGTTTGTCTCCAAATCTCTAATTTTTCATTCACACCCCTCCATGTCTCATCAATCAGCACTACATTATCCACAAATAGCATACACCAAGGCACCTCACCTTGAATACTCTGCATCAACACGTCCATCACCAACCCAAATAGAAATAGACTAAGAGTCAATCCCTGATGCAACCCTATCTTAATCGAAAAATGGTATGAGTCTTCTCTTACCATCCTCACCTTGGTCTTTCCTCAATGGTACATATCCTTAATAACTCTGGTGTACACCACCAGGACCCCTTTACCTCCAAACACCTCCAAAGAACCTTCCTCAAAACTTTATCATATGCCTTTTCTAGGTCGATGAACACCAAGTGTAAGTCCCTCTTCCTTTCTCTATACTACTCCACCAATCTCCTCACCAAATAAATTATCTTTGTCGTTAAATGGCCAGGCATAAATCCAAATTAGTTCTCTGAAATAGACACAACCCTCTTCAGTCTCCGCTTAACCACTCTCTCCCAAATCTTCATAGTGTGACTCAACAGCTTAATACCCTTGTAGTTATTGCAACTCTGAATGTCACCCTTATTTTCATTCAACAAAATGTATTAATGACAACAAAAAAAAGATGAGATACCAACTGTGGCTTCTTGAATTAGCAAATAAAAGAATAAAAAAAGAAGAAAAGTGCCTAAAAATATTTTCAAACCTCCTATTTCAATAGATACTACCAATAAAAATTTCAAAAGGAAGGATCTTGAGAAAGACACTTACAGAAGAAGAAACTATAATGAATCAATTTATTAAATATGAACAAAGGCAAAATAATAATTTGAAGGATGTAAACCCAAATGATGAGGCAAATTCCAAGGATGTTGATCAACAATCTAACAAGGTAAATAAAGATCAAACCCATCATGGTAACTTATAGGAGAAAACTCTGCCTGATAAGAAAGCTTCATAAAGCCTACCTACTGAGATCCAAAACCGAAAAGGTATCTAGTTATATGTTCAATTACAAGGAGAAAATTAGTATTGAAAGAGATAAAGAACAAATTAAGAAAAAAGGTATAGGTGTAACAAAAGAACAAAAACCAAGTAACTTTTCAACAAAATATATCAGTGACAATATAAAAAAAAATAGATACCAACTATGGCTTCTAGAATTGGCAAAAAGAGGAATTAAAAAAAGGAGAAAAGTGCTTAAAAAGAAAGACAGAGTTATTTTCAAACCTCCTATTCCAATATATACTACCAAAAAAATTCAAAAGGAAGAATCTTGAGAAAACCACTATAGAAGAAGAAACTAGAAAAAAACAACATATTAAATATGAACAAAGACAAAATAATAATTTTAAGGATGTCAACACAAATGAGGAAAACTCCAAGGATATTGATCCACATTCCAAGAAGATAAATAAAGATCAAAATCATCATGGTAACTTATAGGAGAAAATTTTGTCTAATAAAAAAGTTTCATAAAGCCTACCTACTAAGATCCAAAATAAAAAAAGGTATCCAGTTATATGTTCAACCAAAATAAAAATATACCTATAACACATGAAATGGATCAAAACTTACAATCTGATGAAGATACAACTGTAACACCCCGAGTCTGAACCATGAACATCACACGGTGCTCATAATCTCGAAGGACCACAAGCTAAACCATGACTGGTACCTGCTATAATTACTGAATAAAAGAAATCTGTAATAAATGCAAAAATTAGGCTGAATCTACCATAAGGTTCAAAACGGAAATCAAATACTAAATACTAATAAATAAATATTAAAAACTAAACAACTGTCTGAAATAATCTAGTCTGAAGAGCCTCTAACTAAACTGAATATGGAGTTGATGGGATAAGCCCCAAACTAACTCTAATAATTGAAATACTGATAACTTAAATAATAATCTATCCTCAAACAATGAGGACTCATCACTAAATCTATTGTTGATAATCTGGGCTGCTAGGTACAATCAGGAGCCTATGCATCTGAACCTACGATAAAAGACATCATAGAGCAAAAGACAGTTATATGTCAGTACTTTAAATGTACTGGTATACTAGGTGAGGTAACACTAAATGCAGGGGTTCATATGTATGAGTAGTAACTGGCTGTGAAATCATGAATATAACTGAATACGAGTACATGTACATCTGAAACTACAGTAAAATGCTGATTATGCAATGTTATGCATATAACTACATATATTGTAATTGAGAAAATATTTAATACTGGATAATGAGCTCTAGAAACTGAATGGCTGATATCTGAGTTTATTGATACTGTATTACTGTTAACGGAGTAACTATTTCTAATAGTGTTGATTCTGTAGAACTGAGTTAGGTGACTACATCTGACGGTCCTAATTCTGATACTGAACTAAGGTTTTATATTGAGCTTGAAACTAAAACTGAAACTATGAGAGTGTTCATCTAACTGACATACCCCGATTATGAATTGAGTTGGGGTCCAACCTCTGACCCCAGTTGGAACGGTGTTAGCACCTTGCCAAGGTATACTAACAATGGCTATGAGTTAACCATCTCTAATAGAAATCCCTTTCGTCAGCCCTCGATGGTAGGAAAACTCGTATGAGATGTATCAACCCTAAACTGGCAGGGAGACATCTTAACCTATGCTGGCTATGTAGTTCTGTAATGCAGGGATTGCTACTAAGGGTCAAACCCTTTACTGACAAAATTGCCTCTATCCCTGGGTTTGGTCGGTACTGATTCCTACTCCCAACTGAATTGACACTAAACTCATCACTAGATTGTACTAGGCGTGACTGAACTATTACTGATCGTGCTGTCTATCTGAACTAGACTGAGTTCACTGAGTTTTGATAACTGACTGAATACACTGAATCCTGTTAACTAGCTAAATATACTGAGTTCTATTATCTAACTAAGGACTACTGGATGTGGCATCACTAGACTATTATGAAACTACTATAAATCTAGAGAAACAACTAGATTGTCAGGTATTAGATACCTCCAGGACTCAATAGCATAGACAGTAACAACATAGCATAATCTTGAAAGCATGATAACTAGTCACTTTATCATAATCATTCTTTAAGGCATTTTATCAAGCACTTGCATGGTATCAAAACTTGTAAATGTGCTAACATGATATGATTGTACGACCCAACTCACATGAATATTTTATCAAACACTTGGGGGTAGGTTTATGCACATAATACTAGTCAACATGCAAGCATCATGATCATAATTCCAAACTCACAAATTCAAGGTTTTTTTAACATAAAACCATATCGTAACATACACATGCTATTTATCTCTCATGAAACTTGTAATTAATCATGAATTATAAACCCAACTAATATCATAATCATGAATACAATCAAATTTAATATGAAATTCATGAAAGAAATCAACTTGTAATTTACAAAGGGTTCTTGAACTCCAAGGGTGGAAGGAAACCTTTGGATGAACACCTAACATACCTTGGTAAGTAAATTCATGAAGATTGATGGTGCATTCTTGAAGATTGGAGTTGAAATTTGAATGCCCTAGGGTTTGTTCTTGAGTAAATTTGAGAGAGAATAAGAGATTTTTCCTTTAGAGTAGGCTAATCTCATGTTTTTGGGGATGATTAAGGGTGAAAAATGACCCAAATACCCCTTTGGGTGCGAAGTTTTAAGGATTGAAAATATACCAATGATGCGATGAGCGATGTACCGCATCAATGGCATCAACGTGATGACCAATGCGCCGCATCGAGTTCTTGTTGGTTCACTAGAATTGCACTAAAACTGGGGAAAATGATCCATCAACGCGATGGGTGACGCGATGCGATGAGATCGCGTAGACCCATTGTTTTGATCACCTAAATATGATTCAAACGAGGTTCGAAAAATCCAAAACTCCTCCGAAGTAACCTACTGATACACCTAATCATGATTCAAACCAAGGATTGAAATTTGAAGGTTATATGGGTCGTAAAACAAGATCACCAAATTATGAAGGATAAAATAATTCTAATTGTAAAAACTTAGCTGAAATTTCTAAGTCTGGGACCTCTTTTCAAGCTTTAACAGACTGAGTTAAGCTTAGAATTTTGCTAGGTCTTATAATATCTCCCCCTTGGGAACATTCATCCTTGAATGAGACCAACTAAACTGAGAATACTGATAGACTACATTTACATTCTGATCATGTACAACTAAAGCATGATTTCATGACTGAATCTACTAATATACTGAACTATCATACTGATATGCATAATTGAAGCATGATTTTATGACTGAATCTACTGATATACTAAACTATCATGCTAACATACATAACTGAAGCATAACTGAGTTCTGAAGACATGACACATCACTGAGTTATTTCATAAATATATGCATGATATGAGAATGCTATGCAACTAAATTGATACAAAGTTGTAAAGGTAATCTGAGCTTGGAACTGAATAAATTCAAGGAAAAACTATTATCTTGAGCTGAGTCAGAGTTTGCGGAGAAAAGGTGAGGATACTTGATCCGTATATCTTCTTCTGCTTCCTAAGTAGCTCCCTCAACGGACTGATTCCACCAAAGAGCTTTGACTAGAGGAACCTCTTTGTTCCTTAGTCTGCGAACCTGAAAATAAAGAATTTTTATTGGGATTTTCTCATAAATAAGGTTGTTCTGGACATCAATACCCTCTATCGGGACTACAACTATTGGGTCACCTATGCATTTCTTTAACAAGGAGACATGAAACACTGGGTGTACTGAAGCTAAGTCTAAAGACAACTCAAGCTCATAAGCTACTTTTTCGAATCAGCTGAGAATTCGGTAAGGACCGACATATCAGGGACTGAGTTTCCCTTCTTGCCAATTCTCTTCACTCCCTTCATAGAAGAGATTTTTAAATACAAAAAGTCACCAATCTCAAACTTGATATCCTTTCTTGACACATCGACATATGATTTTTGTCAACTTTGAGTTGTATTGAGCCTTTCCCTAATCAACTAAACATTTCTAAAGCATCAAATACCAAATTAGGACCTACCACTATAGCCTCACCCACTTCAAACCAACCAATGGGGGATCTGCATCTCTCCCATAGAGCATCTCAAATGGAGCCATCTAAAAGCTGGAATGATAACTGTTATTAAATGCAAACTCAATCAAAGGCAAGTGGTCATCCCAACTACCCTTAAAGTTAATGGCGCACGCTCTTAACATATCTTATAAAGTCTGGATAGTACTTTATGCTTGACCATATGTTTGAGTCTGAAAGGCTGTACTGAGGTAAACTTGGGTACTAAGACCTTTTTGGAAGGCTTTCCAAAAATAAGAGGTAAACAACATACCTCTATCTAAAATAATGGACAACAGAACTCCGTGCAATCTGACCAACTCTCTAACATATAGCTTGGCATAATACTCGGCTGAATAAGAGGTATGGACTGGTAAGAAATGAGATAATTTAGTCATATTGTCTACTGTGACCCAAATTGAATCATGTTGGCGGTGAGTACGGGGCAAACCCGTCACAAAATTCAGGTTCACTTCTTCCTACTTCCACATGGAAATACTAAACTCTTGCATAGACCCGCTAGGGTTCTAATGCTTAATCTTAATGTGATGATATGTAGAGAACTTAGCCACAAACTCTGTAATGTCTCTCTTCATCCCACTCCACCAATAGACCTCCCACAAATTGTGGTATATCTTAGTGGCCACTAGGTGAATCGAGTAATATGTTCCATGCACCTCTGTACGAATCTTCCATCTTATGCCATCCACACATGGCACATATAGTCTACCCTGGCAGTGTAACACACCATCTCCCCATTAGGAGAAAACCTCTACTTTCTGATCTCTGACCGACTTTATTAGTTTAACTAAATTGGGAGCTCTATTCTACTTTTCTTTTACCTTACAAACCAAAGAGAATTTCAAACTATTCTGCACCCATATGCTACCCTCTGCTGAATCGACTAAGCAAACACCTAGTTGGCCAAGCTGATGAATTTCCTGAACTAACTTCTTCTTACCATCCTCCACATGAGCAACACTATTCATAGATATCCTACTGAGAGCATCAGCCACTACATTGACCTTGCCCGAATGATACAGAACACTTATGTTGTAGTATTTCAACAAATCTAACCACCTTCTCTAAGTCCTATGAACACATCAATATGTACTTCATACAAGTAATGCCTCCAAATATTTAAGGCAAACACTATAGCTACTAATTCAAGATCATGAGTGGGATAATTCTTCTCATGGGGCTTAAGCTATCTAGAGAAATAGACTATGACCTTACCTCTCTGCATCAAGATACAGCTCAAACCAACTCTCGAAGCATCACAATACATAACAAATCCATCTGAACCATCTGGTAAAGTCAAAATTGGGGTTGTAGTGAGTCGAGTCTTTAACTCCTGAAAACTCTTCTCACAAGAATCTGACCACTAGAATTTGACTTTCTTCTGAGTCAATCTGGATATGAGGGATGCAATAGACAAATTTCTTCAACAAACCATCGGTAATAGCCAGCCAAACCCAAGAAACTCCTGATATCTAACAAAGAGATGGGTCTAGGCCAGTTTCTTACAACTTTAATCCTTTGAGGATCAACTCTAATGCCATTATCAAAAACTATATAACTTAGAAAAGCTACTGACCTTAGCCAAAATTCGCACTTACTAAATTTGGCAAACAACTGATGGGCCCTAAGAGTTTGTAATACTATTCTGAGATGGTATGCATAATTAAGTTCACTGCAAGAGTAGACAAGAATGTCATCAATGAAGACTATGACGAACATGTCCAAGTACTACTTAAACCCGCGGTTTATCAAGTCTATGAAGGTGGCTGGAGAATTGGTAAGACAAAATGACCTGACTAAGAATTCGAAGTGACCATACTGAGTTCTGAAAGCTATTTTTGGAATATCACATTCTATGACTCTGGTGATAGCCTGATCTGAGGTCTATCTTAGAAAAGTAGTTGGCACCCTCAAGTTGGTCAAACAAATCATCAATTCTAGGAAGTGGATACATATTCTTGATTGTGACTTTATTTAGCTGACGATAGACTATAGACATTCTAAGAGAACCGTCTTTCTCACACATGAATAGAGTTGGTGCACCTCATGATGATACATTGGGTCTGATGAATCTCTTATCTAGGAGATCCTTCAACTGTTTCTTTAACTAGTATCAGGAAGAAGGTCTATTCTGAAGGTAATTTCTCTCTCGAGAAAGACTCCAGGAAGATCTTTGGGAAATATATCTGGGAATTCACATACTAATGGAACTGACTCAAGATTAGGGGTCTCTGAACTAGAGTCTTTAAATTAAACAAGATGATAGACACACCCCTTAGATATTATTTTTCTCATCCTTAGGTAGTAAACAAGCTAACCTCTTAGTGCTAAAGTACTACCCCTCCACTCAAGAATAGGTTCATTCAAAAACTAAAACTGGACAACTCTATTTCTGCAGTCAACTAAAGCATAGCATGAATGAAGCCAATCCATACCAAGAATGACATTAAAATTATTATCGCTAATTCTACTAAGTCTGCTGAAGTGACTTTCTAAGATACCATAATCGGATAGTTTCTGTATACCCGTCGGGCTATGATAGATTTATCCACTAGAGAAGAGACTAAGAAAGACTGTGCTAGGATTTTGGGACTGACTCCAAAGTCAACAGCGCCAAAGAAGCTCCTGCATCTAGTAAAGCATAAACGTACAAATTATAAACTTGTAACATACCCATGACCATATCAGGAGAACTTTCCTGATCCCATCGGGATTAAAGTACATAAAGCTTATTTGGGTGTTGCCCACCGGTGGCACTGGAAGAAGAACCCTATTGATTCAGGCAACCGAATAGAGCTAAAGGATGATTATGCTAACTCTGCAAACCTACCTGAGTACACTCTCTGACCCTGTGGACTAGCTTGCCATATCTAAAACATACATCACTGCTAGTTCTGTAGAAACCCTGGTGGTTTCTACCATACTTATGGAAAAGAGGATTTGTTTGAGCACAGCTAACACTACCCTGAGGTTTAGGGCCCGGTGCCCTATCTTTATTGTCATCTCAAAATTTCGGCACTAGAACACTAGCTGAGGACAAAGCTGGAACTGAGGATTTCAGGAAGAGCTGAGAATGATTTTCACCCTTTTACTTAGGCTGAGTGAAGTTAAAGCTATCTATTTTAGCTCTCTTATTCTCTCTCTCCTTTTCCTTATTCTTAGCTTTCTCTATCTACTGGGCATGGACCATAAGCCTGGATATGTCCATCTCCTTAATTAGTATTGCGGTTCTACACTTTTTGGCCACACTGTTAGACACCTCAAACACAAACTTACTCATCTTAGATTTGCTATCTGCTACCATATAACGAGCATATCTGGCTAACTGAGTAAACTTAAGAGAATACTCTTTCACTGTCATGCTGCCCTACTTCATATTAATAAACTAAAAAATCTTTGCTTTCTTCAACTCTAGTGGAAAGAACCTATCCATAAAAGTAGTTGCAAATTCCTCCCATTCTATGGGCCCTACATTTGTGACCCTCTCTAACTTTCACCACTTAAACCATCAGTGAGCCATATCCTACAATTGATATGCGACTAACTCAGCACTCTCACTCACAGTCACCCTCATAATTTTTGTGACTTTCTACACCTGATCAAGAAATTCCTACGGTTCCTCCTCGTACTTTGACCTGATAAATGATGGGGGATTTATTTAGGTAAATTCCCTAATTCTATCCAAAGTAGTATTGGACGCTGGGTTGGCCAGAACAGTAGCTGGGCATTTATTCTGAGCTGCCACAGAATGAGCTTGAGTGGTAAAAGCTGCTCTGAATTCTGCATGGGAGACATGCTCGTCTGGAGGATCTGGCTGGATGGGCGAAGGTCCTAGCTGGTTTCCTGTTCTTCTTTTGCTATTACTTTTTAGAGGCATAGTTTGTAAATAAAAGGGAAACTTGAATTATCCAGAGAGTTTAACTTGAGATCATGCTCACTCGCACGATATGAATACTGAAAGCAGGGAAACTTTTCCTAAAATGCCTCTTAGCCTCTTGTCCATAAGTGTCACTTGCTACACACCCATGTAAAAGACTCTACTAAACGTGCTTTTGGGCTTTCTAGGACTCTGTTAAACCTTAGTCTCTTATACCAAGTTTGTAACATCCCAAATCTGAACCCCGAATATCATATGATGCTCATAATCCCGAAGGACCACAAACTAACCCATGACTGGTACCTGCTGTAATTAATGAATAAAACAACTCTATAATAAATGTGGAAATTAGGTTGAATCTGCCATAAGGTTCATAACTGAAATCAAATACTGAATATTAATAAATAAATACTAAAAATTAAAAAACTGTCTGAAATAATCTAGTCTGAAGAGCCTCTAACTAATCTTTCTAAATATGGAGTTGATGGGAAAAGTCCCCAACTAACTCCTACTACTGAAGTACTAATAACTGAAATAGTACTCTATCCTTGAACTATGAGGACTAACCACTAAATCTAATACTAGCTGCTAGGTATGGTTAGGAGCCCGTGTATCTAAACCTATGATATAAGACATCATAGAGTAAAAGAAAGGTATGAGTTAGTACTTTGAATATACTGGTATGTTTGGTGATGTAAGGCTGAATGTAGGGGTTCATATGCATGAACAGTAACTAGCTGTGAAATCATGAATATAACTGAATGTGAGTACATATATATCTGAAACCGCTGTAAAATGCTGATTATGCAATGTTATGCATATAACTACGTATACTGTAACTGAGATCACATTTAATACTAGATAATGAGTTCTAAAAACTAAATGACTGATATCTGAGTTTACTGATACTGTATTACTATTGACTGAGTGACTATTTCTGACAGTCCTAATTCTATAGAACTGAACTAAGTTCTAAACTATGTTGGTTGACTGTATCTAACAGTCCTGATTTTGATACTGAACTGAGGTTTTATACTGAGTCTGAAACTAAAACTAAAACTAAAACTGTAAGAGTGTTCATCTAATCAAGATACCCTGATTATGAACTGAGTTGGGGTCCAACCTGTGACGCCAGTTATAAGGGTGTTAGCACCTTGCCAACGGATACTAATAATGTCTATGAGTTAACTCTCTCGAACAACAATCCCTTTCGTCAACACTCGCAGGCAGGAAAATTCATACAAAATGTATCAACCCTAAACTGGTAGGAAGACATCTCAACCTACGCTAGCTACATAGTTTTGTAATGCAGGGATTGCTACTAAGGATCAAATCCTTTACTGACAGCAATGCCCCACCCCTTGGTTCGATCGGTGATGATTCTTACTCTCAACTGAATAGACACTAAATAGATCACTCGACTGTATTAGGTTTGACTGAACTATTACTGATCGTGCTATCTATCTAAACTGGACTGAGTTCAATGTGTTCTGATAACTGACTCAATATATTGAGTTCTATTAACTGGCTGAATATACTGAGTTCTATTATCTGACTGAGTACTACTTGACATGACATCACTAGACTATTCTAAAACTACTGTAAATCTAGGGAAACAGCTAGATTGTCGGGTATTAGATACCCCCAGGACTCGATAGCATATATAGTAATAACATAGCACAATCTTGAAAGCGTGATAACTAGTAACTTTATCACAACCATTCTTTGAGGCGTTTTATCATGAACTTGCATGGTATCAAAACTTGTAAACGTGCTAACATGATATAATTGCACTACCCAACTCATATGAACATTTTATCAGACACTTGAGGGCATAGTTTATGCACATAATACTATTCAACATGCAAGCATCATGATCACAATTCCAAACTCACAATTTTAAGAATTTTTTTAACATACAATCATATAACAACACACATATGCTATTTATCTCTCATAAAACTTATAATTAATCATGGATTATAAACCCAACTAACATCATAACCATGAATACAATCAAATTCATCATAAAATTTATGAAAGAAATCAACTTGTAATTTAAAAAGGGTTCTTGAACTCCAAGGGCAGAAGAAAAATCTTTGGATGAACACCAAACTTACCTTGGTAAGTAACTTAGTAAATATTGATGGTGTGTTCTCTAAGATTGGTCTCGAAAATTGAATGTCCTAGGGTTTGTTCTTGAGTAAATTTGAGCGAGAATGAGAGATTTTGAGTTTAGAGTAGGTTAATCTCGTGTTTTTGGGGTTGATTAAGGGTGGAAAATGACCCAAATACCCTTATAGACGTGGATTTTTAAAGACTCAAAATGTGCCCAGTGATGTGGTGAACGACGCGCTGCATCGATGGCATCAATGTGATGACCAATGCGACGTATCGAGTTTGCATTATTTCATTGGAATTGCACTAAAAACTAGGAAAAATTATCCGTTGATGCGATGGATGATGCGACATATCAATATCGCATCGACCCACTATTTTGGTCAGCTGAATATGATTCGAACGAGGTCTAAAAAATCCAAAACTCACCTAAAGTAACCTATTGACACACCTGATCATGATTCAATCCTTGGACTGATATTTTAAGATCATAAGGGTCGTAAAAATAAAATTTTCAAATTATGAAGGCTAAAATAATTCTAAGTGTAAATACTTATCCGAAATTTCTAAGTTTGGAACCTCTTTTCAAGCTTTAACGGACTAAGTTAAGCTTAGGATTTTGTGAGGTCTTACAATAACTAGCCAAAGTTACTGTAACAATAGGTTTATCAAATCAAGATATGGATGAAGAAGATGTGCATCTTACTTGAAGAAGATGGAAGCAAAATAAGAACAAAAGGCCAGAAGCAAAGAGGAAACTTTTCAAGGCCTATATTAGTTAAACAAGCAATATTCATAAAGAGGAACCACATGAAAAAAAAGAGGAGAACATCAATACTAACTTAGGTGTCTCAAAAAATATTTTTGGATAAGTTGAAAACAAGAAAGATAACTAAATATTTAGTTGGAAGATGATGTAATTATTGCTCAAGATGAAGGACATGAACTACAATTAGAACTACGCAATGTCATGAAATTTAACAAATCAAAGTTGAGCAATAATGATGAAAGTGCACAAACTCACAATCGAAAATAATTCGATGATGATGACCTATGTCGTAGTAGAAAAAGGGAGTATATAAATAAAAATGGCAAGAAGATAAAAATCCAAACTCTTCCTTAGTGGATCACATAATTATAGAGTTATAGTGATGTAAAGATCATCAAATAAAACTCAAACAATGAAGAAAATCCTATTGTATCTCATCTCAAAGATATTTTATTTACCAAGTTAATTGTCTATTGAAGGAGGAATAAGTAGACAAAGAAGATTTGAACAAAAATAAAGAGATAAGACAACCCTTTCTCCAAGTAGAGAAATTCCAGACAACCAAATTTCTCTAAATTTTAATGATTAGTTCCATTTTTAGGGATATTAAAGGAATGAGATATAATAAGGCTATTAACATGTTGAAGTATTTGTTCAATAAAAATAAATGTATTTTTATTGTCATTATGAAACTATTAGTGGACAAAAAAGATTGAAGGGTACAAAAAGTTCTTAGGAATTCAAAATTATTTTTCTACCAACAATGTCAAGATCTTAACTTTTTGGTCCTTCATGGATTAAGTTAATACTGAGATTTGAAGAACAATAGGTAACCATGGAATTTTCACTCAACAACAATGATAAAGTCTTTCATGTCACATCGATATATTTTAAATATACCACAACAGAAAGGAAAGACTTATAAAGTAGCATTGAAACACTAAACCTCACTATCAAAGAGTCATGGTGTATTTGGGATGACTTTAATATTCTAATGAACTCAAAGGAGAAATTTGATGGTATTGCTCATGGGGCATACAAAAGTTAAGATTTCATTAGCAGTATTGTGGTATGACTAACTTGAAATTTTGAGGTTCTAAGTACACATGGTGTAACAACAAGAGACCTAGAAAAAGAATTTAAAAGATACTAGATTGAGTTTTTATTAATGTTATTGGTATTATTATTTTTAGTATAATATATCAAGCATGTGAATAAAAGTGCATCGAATGATAGGCCGCTACTGATGAATTTTCATGATGATCATAATAATGACATCAAACAATTTAGGTTTCTCAATGTGCGGGCATACTAAATAGGTTTTAAAGATATTATTCAATAAAGTTGGAATAACACTATTAATGATAACCATATATTGATTTTTCAATCAAAGTTAAAGATGTTAGGAAGAAAGCTGAGTTATCGTCTAGAGAATTCATGGATGATTTCTATGTCGAGATCACTTTCTGGGAAGCTAAAATCTAAATTTATGGGAATATATACATGATGTATAACATGATCAAAGTAGAGAAGAACTCAATAAAGCTCATTCTGAATACACAAGATGGTTGCAAATTCAAGATGCTATCTACATGCAAAAATCCCAGATAAATGATGTGAAGAGGGAAATAGTAACTCTAAATACTTTCATGATATTCTAAATAATAAAAAAAGAAGAATCCAAATTCAAAATCATAGGGGCCAATTTGTTCACAATAGTGATAAGATAGACAAAGTGGTTGTGAGGAATTATAAAAAGATATTCAATTTGAATAACTATAGTGACTAAGACAACATGCTAAAAAATATGAACAACTATATTACAAATAATGATAATGATATGCTCACTTATGTACATAAGGAAGAGGAGACTAGAAATACTTTGTTTTATATGTCCAAGAGAGTCCTATAAGATCAGATGGCTACAATGATAATTTTTATCAAAGTTGTTGGATATAATCAAGAAAAACATTATTCAGTTTGTGCAATATTTCTTCAAAGGAGGTTACCTTACTAAATTTTTCTCTAATATATATGTCATTCTTATATTCCTCTAATATATATACCATTCTTTTTCTCTAATATTTCTTAGTCCTATCTGTTTCTCTATAAAACTATTGCTAAAATGTTGGCTACTAGAGTGAATCCTATATTAACTTCTTAACTCTGAAAGTATGAGTAGTTTAATTAAAAGTAGGCTAATCACTAATAATATTTTATTGGTTCAAGAAATAGCTCAGAATATTAATAAGTATAAAAAGGGTGGTAATATGATCATAAAACTAGATATTTCCAAAGCTTACAATCGGATGTCATGGTCTTTTCTTAATTCTATTTTGATTAAATTTGTTTTTTCTATCATATGGATTGATTGGATTGTGTGATTTATTAAAGATGTTTATTACTCTATTATAATTAATTGCTCTAGACAAATTCAAATAAAAAATGCTCTAGACATAGTTATTTTTACCTTATCTCAAGGTTTAAAGAAGAATTTTTTTATTTCTCACCCTATTTATTTTGGATGATGAAGTGCTAGAGTAAGCTCAAAAATTTGATTCACAATCCAACTTTTACTGCTTTTTACATGAGGAAAAATGATACTATTATTACTCACCTTTCTTATGTTGATAATATTATGATAATTGTCGGTGCTAACAATAGATTCATTAAATTAGTTATGAAATGCATTAGAGATTATGAAAATGCCTCTTGTCAGATGATAAATGGTACTAAAAACTTTTTCATCCATGACCCAAAGCCTCTCCTACTAGAATCAACAAAATAAGAAGACTCACCGCTTTTATGAGTAAAATGTATTCTTTCAATTATCTTTGATATTCTATTTCTATTAATAGGAAAAATATTAATTTTTTCATGTAGATTTTGATAAACTAGTGATTAAACTCAAAGGATGGAAAGTTAAGATGCTTTATTTAGTGGTAAATTGATTCTTATCAAATGTGTGTTATAGTCCCTCCCTGTTTACATCCTCTATGCTTTGAATCCCCCTAAAGGTACTTTGAAATTGATTGAGAACACTAACTTTTTTTAAGGATCATATAGGAATAATGATAAGCATCATTAGTATGGATGGAGAAAAATGTGATCCCCTCAAGAAGAAGGTGGGATAGAAAATAAGAGTATGGAGAAAATTAGCACCACATTTGCTATTTAAAGATGATGGAGATACAAAACTATCCCCTCTCTGGGGTAGCTTTATCAATGAATAATATTTCAGTAAATTTCATGCTTTTGTCATAAATGGTTGAAGTACTATGTCTAATAACTTGAGATAAATTATGAAAATTAAAAAATTGGTGGAACCCGATAGTGTTTGGTGCAGTCAAGCTAGTAATAGAAACTTTTGGTGGGAAAAATAGACTAGAAATAGTGTTATAGCCAATCTTATTGATGAAAGATACTTATACTCTAAAAAGAGTGTCAATTCTTATATCACAAATAGGGATTGGAAATCTCATAACTTAATGCTACTCTGACTCCTAATATTGTTCAATAGATCTTAACTCTCTCTTATGTTGATAGGACTAAAAAATATTATGCCATATGGAGTTGGAGTAAAGATTGACTTCACTCAAAAAAATCAGCTTAAAACTCTATCAGGTAGATTACTATAATGACCGTTCAGTCGTTACTGAAAATATATATCGTAAAGACATGAGAATCTCATTCGTCATAGGTGTTAAGATTAATTCTTTAGTATGAGAAGTCTTTTGATATGTACTAAGATCATACAATAGCTGTAGCACATAATTTGAAAATGCTATTAATATTTAGTTTTGGACTAAATTTAAACTAGAGTTAACTTCAAATGAGTACTCCTACTAGAATATATGAAGTTAGGGGTCCAATAACCACTAAATTAAAAATCTTTAGTTTTCTTTTCAATGCGACCGACTGTTCATTAATTTAATTTTCAAGTAAAATGTTACGACTATTTTACTAAAGATTACTCATGCTGAAAGGTTGAGGGTGCCGTAGTGGATTCAGGTCGCTATAGCGGGAATTATGCAACTATAGCGGGGCACCAACAATTTTATACTTATTTTGATGGGTTTTAGTCCAAAAAATTAATTTTTGTTTCAAGTCCTAGAGGGGCGATTTGCTCTTGGTTAGGATGGAAATTCTTCGTTAAGATAAGATTTTTACTTCTTTCTAACAACGATTAATTTGATAACTTTTAAAATCAATATAATGGAAAAATTATGATGAAATTCACGTGGTTTAGAACCATAGGTTCATGAACTTGTGAAAAAAAATCACGACTATTTGTATTTTCACATAGAATTAATTTTAGCTTGTAAATTAACTCTTGAATTATGGTTCAAAATATGAAAGTTGATAGTTAGGGACCTTGAATTCAATAAAGGTGGATAAAATTAGTGGATTTGAATTTCCAAGGTATTTATTAAAGAGTAGTTTATTAATTACTTTTATTATTATTATTTATAAGATGATTTAGCCTTTGAAAATGTGAATAAGAGAAAGAAGATTATCTATGGTATAACTACTTATTGCAGAAACTTGGTGCCCAGTTAGATCATGATTTACGAGTAGTAGACAGTGGTTGAAATTTTATTCGTAATATAGATTTAATAGGAGAGATTATGCTTAGGCTTGTGGGCATAAAATTTAAATGGATAAAACATGAAATTAATGTAATAAGGGCCTAATTTTGTGTTTGTATAACTCCATGGTGAATGTTAATACAAATTATATGAATACAAGTTATGATGATAAGGACAATATGTGAGCTTATAATATAATGACTCCTTTTTAATATATTAAAAGGGTGAACTTGTTATTAAATATGTTGGGAACATGAGATATGCTTGTCGAAGTATGGCTATAAGAATAGATTATGATAAGAGTGGTGCATAACTTAAGGGCCTAAAGTCAGAAAGTAAATATGTATGACAAAAACTAGATTGAAAGTTGAATAGATTTGAATGATTGATTATTGAAGTAGGGTCTAGAACCTAGTAATGACTTGAATGTAAGGGTTTCTAGATAATAGGTAAATCCTTGGGCTTAGTATAAATAAAGAAGATAACAATAGTGAATAAATTACTAGATTTTAGACTTTATTTGGTTGAATATACACCCTTAAAATAAGTATTTGAATTTACAGATTATGGCTTGATGACACTTACTTGTATAAGTCATGGATTGATCTTCAGACATACTATAATTGATGAAACCAATGAATCCTATCTATTTGTAATTTGGTGTGTTAAAGTATGATTTTTATTTAAATGAAATGATTAACTTGTGTTGACTAAGTATTAGGTAGTTGTCTATTGTTGCAATGAATACTTTAGAAAGGTAATAGTTAACTGATATCCTAAGTGTAAATCACATATAATGAGGTTATTTTAAAGGCTTGTTAATTGTACAAGTATGATTACTTATTCTCATTGTGGTTATAATTATTATGATATCAATTAATTATGGGATCTATCGATATTCAGGCATCTTTATGAGATTGGTTGATATTATTCATTGGTTGAATCGGTTACCATGTTGGTATAATATTATGATTCATTAGTTGGATTGGTTACCATGTTGGTATAGTATTATGATCCATTAGTTGGCTCGATTACCACACCAGTATAGTACATGGTCAAGAGTTTGTCCTATATAAGTCATGGCTAGTGGGTGATCATAATACACTTAGTATGTGTGTATAAGATATTTATGACTATAAAGGTTCCTTGAGTGGATCATATTTGTGATTACTGTTACTATTTCTGTTTAATTGGTTCTATGAGTGGATTGGGTTATATTATAGTTGTTGATTTGTGAATCTTTTATGGTCCAATTACTTGACATATATTTAGAATCCTTATGTGGTTTGGTTACTTGATATATGTTCAAGATCCTTGTGTGGTCCAATTACATGGAATATATTTGGGATACTTGTGTGGTTCGGTTACTTAATATAAACTAGGGATCGTTGTGTAGTCCGATTACTTGGCATATATTTGAAAATCCTTATGTGGTCTTGTTACCTGACATATATTTAGGATCCGTGTTTGGCCCGAGTGTAAATAAAAAAACATATTTTCTATTGATGTCAACTTATTTATTTGAGACAAGGTGTAAGAAATTATTGTATGTCATAGTTCTATTGACATGGATTATTGTGGTTAATTATGGGTGTTGAACGGGTCTACTATTGGTAGCAGGGTCTTGACTTGGTGTATTATCCACATTGACTTACACTTGATTTAATTCTTGGTGTTGCTGTGAAAAAGATAAGTGAAAACATAATGGAAGTAATTATTAAGTGTTCAAGGTCGTACTTGTTACATGATTCTGATTATTTGTCTCTTTTATTATTGAGGTTAATGAAGGTGTAGGCAAAATAGATTAACTTACTTGTCAAAATATATAATATAAAAGTCAAGAAAAGAATTAAGAAAGCTTGATATATTATTGATATGTGCAAATATGTATTTATACATAATATTGTAGGATGATTAGAGTTAAGAGTCCTAAGTTATGTACAGTTGTAGTACTACACATCTTGTAGACTTACACATGGACTCTAAGTCAAATTGAATTGATTATTTTCTAACTACACATTGATCACATATTTAATATTTACTACACTTATCGTTATCATCAACACTTCCCCTCAAGCTAGGGAGAAGTGAAACATCTACTCCTATCTTATTAATGAATCCTAGAAACTACTTCTTAGTCAATGCATTGGTATGAATATCAGCTAGCTAATCTTTTTATCTAACAAATGGTGTAACATACTGTCTACTAGCCACCTTTTCTCTAAAAAAGTGATAGTCCATCTCTACTTGTTTAGTCCTAGCATGTAGGACTAGATTTGTTGTCATGTATAATGTAGTGAGATTATCGCAGAATAGAGTAGGACAGTCAAATACACATCGATACCTTTCAAAATGTATGTGATCCAAGTAAGCTCGACTTTAGTTGATGCAAGGGCCCTATATTCAGCTTCAACATTGGACCTTGCAACTGTATGTTGCTTCTTTGAGGCCCAGGATATGTAGTTTGCTTTTAATTAGATTGTATGACCTATTGTAAACCTTTTATTCTTGTAGAACAATCCCACTAAAACATAGAACCCATATAATCTGAAAGGATATCTTCAAAGTTTTCTCATGTAACACCTTAGATTTTTTCCTCTAAAAATTTCTTAACTTTTGTGCTCACAGCTAGGTAACGACTTTGCCTAACGAGTCATAAAGACTCATTACAAGTCGTAGGAACCCAATCATAGCCTGAACAATGTAGGTGCCTAAGTTATTGTTCTAATTACGACCTCTACCTTACGAGTCATAAGGTGAGGTCAAAAGTCTTATAGTGGGACTCGTGGCCAAGCCAGTGGATTGGCCAATATTTCTATCCTGAGTATGACTAGGACCATACAAGTCGTAATGTCACATTATGAGTCATATTTTATGACTCATGGGGTAAGAAGTAAGGATTACCTGAGTCACTGCCCATACTATGAGTCTAGAAAACTCCTAGTATCCAGACGTCATGAGTCATGACGTGAGGGGACAATTTTTCCTACACGTCCTTATTAAGGACAAATCGGACTTTTCTCCCATCTAATTTCTATCCCATGAATTAAAACACTCTTGTAGCCCTATTATCATAGAATTATCATAACATAAGCACTATTTTTCTCTCTCAAATCCCAATGCAAGAAAAACTAGGATTTCTAAAGATTTGGGTTCTAGGGCTCCATTGGTGATTTTCCTCCATAATTTCAACACTTTTAGGAATATATCTATTCCCTAAAAACTTGTGTTTTATTCATGGCATTCAATGTTGATATTCATATGGTTTTAAATGTTGATTTTGGAACTTGGGTTGAAGGTTTTTGATGATTATTGCTTGAATGGTCTTCCCATTATTTTATATGCATTGTTTATGCTTTATTGATGGTTTTTGAACTGGTTGTGTACATGATCATTGTAATATGGTATGGAAGTTATGGCATTCCCCTAAATTAATGATTTTTGGTATTGGAATTGGTTTGGAAATTGTGTAAGTTCAACCCACTTGCATAATTAGCTTTGAAACACAGTGAATCACATGATTTGGCTTAGTATCCTAAACTATTGCATTGCATAAAATGCTAAATAGAATGCAAATGATTTTTTAGAAGGCCTTCATGGCCACGTGTTGACTAAATTATAAACTATGGGGATCGAGGCATTCCCCAAGTTCTTTTTTATTAACTTGGTTTGACGATACCAATGATATATGCCATGATGGATGATTCTTAGTTAATAAAGGGGTTTGTGTGAACTTTTTTAACTAGACTTAATAGGGGGTTGTGTAGATTACCGTAAAGGTGTATGTCCCAGGAAGGACGAACACTGGAAATCACATTTGACGATGTGGGGTCTTGATGATCGTGTGCATAGTTCACACATATATATTCGTGTATCCAGGAATAATGTGGGGTTGAGGCATTCCCTGTTTTTCCTTTGATATCTTTGGTTTGTGCGTCTAACACTCATTGGGGCCTTTTCAGCATGGGAAACCGAACCTATGTAGCCATGGGTGCCTAGATGATAGGATAGCTACACAGTCCAGGTTAATGTTTTAAATCTCATGCTAAATCTTATTCCCTATCCTGGAATGTTATCTATATATATGCATATAATTGTGTGCATATGATTTTGAATAATTTTGGACTGACTTGATCATGACACTATTTTGTCCCTTCCCTGAGTTACATGCTAGATCTCACCCCACAAACCTTCTCCAAACACTATATCCCCACGCGATGCACGGTTTTAAGAGACCTTTGCTTTTCCTGCATAGTGATAAGTGATTTCTGGATTATCCGAGAGTCTGCTTTAAAGTTGTGAGCTTCCATTCTTTGGAAGTCCCTTATTTTATATTCTTGTCTTTATTTATGTCTTAGAATATTTCATCGGGTATTTGGCTATGGTCGGGGGCTTGTACCGACTTTGGTTGATGTTTGGTTTCTTAAAGGCTTTTGTAGACATAGTGTGGGTGGATTGTGTTGTGGATTCTTAGATCCCTTTTGATATAGATTATTCTATCTTGTTATATGTTCAAAACTTAGCTCTATCTTGTTATATGATCAAAACTCAACTCTATATGATTATTTGTTTAAAATTTATCTGTTGTTAGTTATTGTGTTCATGTTATCTAGGCTAATTAGGGTGGTCTTCGGTCCTTGATGGTCTTGAGATACCCATCATGACTAGGCCCTGGTTTGGGTCGTGACATCTTGGTATCAGAGCTTAGGTTCAGAATCATTGGGTATTCACAAAGTCAAGTCAAGTAGAGTCTCTTTTATGGGTGTAGAGTATGCCACACTTATAAGGGAGACGCTACAAGGTATTTAGGAATGTTCCCCTTTCTTGCGTTTTATTTTCAGGCTATAGAGTCTAGGGCATTGAAACCTCATCTAATTCAATTTGTTCACTTTTCATATAACGCCTCCCGGAAGATTTGATATGCATGGAAACTCCTCTATCCCACTTGAGGACAATGTGGATGGAACTCATTCTACTTATGTAGTACAAACCCGGTCTAGGGTCACTGTTCCGAATTGTCCATGTGACGTTCAACTAGTCTCTACAAGTCCTCCTCGGATCTCTCGGGCTGATGAAGTTCATCCCCCTTCGTCCCGACGAGATATTTCAAATACCAAATCTATC
The DNA here is from genome assembly GCF_002878395.1 of Capsicum annuum. Lineage (NCBI taxonomy): Eukaryota > Viridiplantae > Streptophyta > Magnoliopsida > Solanales > Solanaceae > Capsicum > Capsicum annuum. The sequence continues at coordinate 138,371,914 of NC_061120.1, read as the reverse complement.
GATCTATTCATCTACTGACCTAGTTGGTGACTTCTCAGTCTTAGCAGTCTGATCATGTTAGTTCTTTTGCTCCATCTTCTGAGGTTACTAGAGTTGGTCAGTTTATATGGTTAAATACTCTGACCCTTACTGGCTCTATGGTTGAGAAAGATCCTCAAGGGTTCTGTAATACCCTAAGTGTACACCCTGGATATCACACGGTGCTTCCAATTCCAAAGGACCACAAGCTAACCCATGACTGGTACCTACTGTGAGCACTGAATGATAATACTGATAACATACGTGGAAATATAACTAAAATGTCATAAGGTTCTCAAGTTACTAAAATAAATACTAAATACTGATAGTAATACTAAAAAACTGAACATCTATCTTAAATAGTCTAGTCCTAAAGCCTCTAACTGTTTGAATATGGAGTTGATGGGAAAAGTCCCCAACTAACTCCTTACTGAACATACTGAACTATTAGAATGCTGAAATAATAACTCTGTACTCGAAATGTGAGGACTCACCACTATAACTACTGCTGATAACCTGAGCTGCTAAGTATAGTCAGGAGCCTGTGCATCCGAACCTATGATATAAGACATCATTGCACAAAAGAAAGAGTATGCTCAGTACTTTGAATATACTTGTATGCTAAGTGAGGTAGGCTGATATACATGGATTCATATGCATGAGATAATAGATGAAGGAATGAATATCATGAAATAACTAAATAAGAGTATATGCAAAAACTGTAAATTACTGATCATGTTGAATATGCAATACTGTGCATATAACCACTTCTTGAAGTTGGCTAAAACTGAAGTACTAAATTTCGATGGCTAAATAATTGATAACTGATAGCCATGGTTCTGTAGAACTTTGTAAGTTCTTTACTGAATTCTGAGACTGAATATCGATGACAGAGTATTGAATACTGAAACTGCAACTGTGGGAGCATTCATCTAACCGACATACCCCGATTATAAACTAAGTTAGGGTCCAACCCGTGACCCCATTTGGAAGGGTGTTAAAACTAAACCACTGATACTTAAAATGGCTATGTGGATCCACTAAAGAATCACCCTCATCTAGCAAGTGAGATATATGTTACCCTCAATTGGGAGGTGAACACTTTACCAACCCTAAACTAGAAGGGTGATATATTTTAACCTACGATGGCTATATAGTTCTAGAACTAAGGGACTGTTATTAAAGATCACACCCTCACCTGGCAGGTGAGCCCCCATCCCTAGGTTTACTCTGTACTGAATCCTACTCCCAACTAAAGCATGATTACATGACTGAAACTGATGAGGAATAGAGTTTTCATACTGAACTTGCATACTGAAGCATGATTACTTGGCTGAACTGATTTATGAATGCATGACTGTCATAAGGATGGTATCAATGGTAATTGATACAAAGTTTGTAAATGTAATCTGAGCATAAAACTTAGTAAATCTAAGAAAGACTGTTAACTCAGGTAGATTCTGTGTTTGTAGAGAAGAGTTGAGGACACTTAATTAGCATATTTGCTCCTGCTTCCCAAGTAGCTCCCTCAATGGACTGATTCTTCCAAAGAACTTTAACCAAAGGAACTTCTTTGTTCCTTAGTCTGCGATTCTGATGATCAAGGATTTTGATTGGGACTTTCTCATGAGAGAGGTTGTTCTAAACATCTATACTCTCTATAAGAACAACAACTGCTTGGTTTCCAATGTATTTCTTTAGCAAGGAGACGTGAAACACTGGGTGTACTGAAGCTAAGTTTGAAGGCAAGTAAGGACCAACATATCGGGACTAAGCTTCCCTTTCTTGCCAAATCTCTTTAATCCCTTTATGGGAGAGATTTTTAAATACGCATATTCACCAATCTCAAACTAGAGATCTTTTTTCCTCATATCAGCATATGATTTCGTAGGCTCTGGGCTGTCTTAAGCCTCTCCCTGATCAACTGAACTTTCACCAAAGCGTCAAACACCAAGTTAGTCCCTACTACTACGGCCTCACGTACTTCAAACCAACCAATGGGAGATCTACATCTCCCATTAAGATCCTCAAATGGAGCGATTTGAATACTGGAGTGATAGCTATTATTATACACAAACTCAATCAAAGGCAAGTGGTCATCCCAACTACCCTTAAAGTCAATGACACACGCTCTTAACATATCTTCTAAAGTCTAAATGGTCCTTTCTACTTGACCATCTACCTAAGGACAGAAGGTTTTACTGAGGTAAACTTGGGTACCAAGACCCTTTTAGAAGGCTTTCCAAAGTGAGAGGTAAACTGGGAATCTCTATATGAAATGATGGACAATGGAACACCATGCAACCTAACCAACTCTCTAATATAGAGCCTGGCATAGTCATCAGCTGAGTAAGAGGCATGAACTGGCAAGAAATGAGAAGATTTTGTCATCCAATCTATAATGACCCAAATTGAATCATGCTGATGACGAGTACGAGGCAAACCAGTCACGAAGTCCATGTTCACTTCCTCCCACTTCCATGTGGGAATACTGAACTTCTGCATGGACTCACTTGGCTTTTGATTATCAATCTTAACCTACTGATATATGGAGCACTTAGATAGAAACTCTGTAATGTCTCTCTTCATCCCACTCTACTAATAGACTACCCATAAGTCGCGGTACATCGTAGTGGCCCTTGGGTGAATCGAGTAATATGCACCATGCACTTCTATAAGAATCCACTGCCTCACACCATCCACACATAGCACACATAATCTACCTTGTCAACTTAACACACCATATCCCCTATAATATTTATGACCTTCTACACTATGTCAAGGATTCCTGTGGGTCCTCTTCAGACTTAGACCTAAAAAATGATGAAGGATTCATTTGGGTGAATTATCGAATTCTAGATACAATAGTATTAGACACTGGGTTGTCCTGAATAACAGATGGGTGTTCATTTTGGGTTGCTATAGAATGAGCTAGAGTGGTAAAAGCTACTCTAAATTCTGTGTGAGAGACACGCTCGTCCAGGGGATCTGCCTGAACGGGCAGAGGTGCTAGCTGGTTTCTAGTTCTTCTTTCGTTAGTCTTTTTGGGAGGCATATTCTATAAATGAAAGGGAAACTTGGATTAGACAGAGATTTTAACTTGAGCTCATGCTCACTCACAGGACGTGAATACTGAAAGAAGGGAACTTTTTCTAAAAATACCTCATAGCCTCTTATCCATAAGTGTGGCGCGCTACATACCCATGAATAAGACTCTACTTGATGCAACTTTTAGAATCCCTAGGACTCTTTAGAACCTTAGGATCTGATACCAAGTTTGTAACACCCCAAGTCTACACCTTGGACGTCACATGGTGCTTACAATCCTGAAGGACCACAAGCTAACCCATGACTAGTACCTGCTGTGAGCACAGAATGATAATACTGATAACATATGCAAAAATATAGATAAAATATCATAAGGTTCTCAAGATACTAAAATAAATACTGAATACTGATAGTAATACTAAAAAAAATTAAACATTTGTCTAAAATAGTCTAGTTCTAAAGCCTCTAACTATCTGAATATAGAGTTGATGGGATAAGTCCGCAACTAACTCCAACTACTGAACATACTAAACTACTAGAATGCTGAAATAATAACTCTATTCTCCAAATATGAGGACTCACCACTATAACTACAGCTGATAACCTAAGCTGCTAAGTACAGTTAGGAGCCCGTGCGTCCGAACCTATGATATAAGACATCATAGCACAAAAAAAATATGCATCAGTACTTTGAATGTACTGGTATGCTAAGTAAGGTATACTAATATATATGGGTTCATATGCATGAGATGATATCTAACGGAATAAACATCATAAAATAACTGAATAAGAGTCCATGCAAAAACTGTAACTATTGATCAGGCTGAATATGCAATACTATGCATATAAACTCTACCTGAAATTGATTGAAACTGAAGTAATAAATTTTTATGGCTAAATAACTGATAACTTATTACCATGATTATGTAGAACTATCTAAGTTCTTTATTGAATTTGAGATCGAATACTGATTATTGAGTATTGAATACTGAAACTAAAACTGTGGGAATGTTCATCTAACCGACATATACTTATTATAAATTGAGTTGGGGTCCAACTTGTGACCCTAGTTAGAAGGGTGTTAGCACCGTGCCATGGATACTAACAATGGATATGTGGATCCACCAAAGAATCACCCTTATTTGGTAGGTGAGATATATGTTACCCTCAACTGGCAGGTAAACACTTTACCAACCCTCAATTGGCAGGTTGATATATTTTAATCTACGTTGGCTATATAGTTCTGTAACTAAGGGACTGCTACTAAATATCACACCCTCAATTGGCAGGTGAGCCCCCATCCCTAGGTTCACTCGGTGCTGAATCCTACTCCAAATTTAATACACTTAACTAATCACTAGACTGTACTAGGCTTGACTAAACTATTACTGATCGTGTTAACTGACTAAACTAGACTGAGTTTACTGAGTTTTGTAAATGGTTGTGTACTACTGTTTGTGACGTTATTGAGACTATTATATGGCTACTATAATTCTAGGTAAATATCTAGATTGTTGGGTATTGAATACCTCCAGAATTCGATAACATAGGCATTATATTAATTAGTATTCACTATACATTCATTTAGACAATTTGTCAAACACTTGTGGGGCATGAACTTGTACATAAATGGGGCCACACAATAAAATGTCATAAATTCACTCTTTAATTTACATAAGCATTCTATCAAACACTTGGGGAGCATAATTAGTATACATAGAAATCATCAAGGTATAAACATCATGGCCACAACATTCAACTTACAAATTCAAGGGTTTAATATGAGAATCACATAATTCTACATACATGCTAATTAATTCACTTGAATCTTGTAATGAATCTTGATTTGAAAATGAAACATCAATACATGCATGAACACAATCTAATTCAAACATATAAATCATGAAATCAATAAACTTACAGTTTTAAAAAGGGTTCTTGAACTCCAAGGGTGGAAGAAAACCAAAGGATGAGCACCTAACATACCTTGATTGTTAATTTTGTGAAGATTATGGTGAGTTCTTGATACTTAATTCTTGAGCTTAATGAACCTAAGGCTTGTTCTTGAGAGGATCTTGAGAATAATGAGTGTATTTAGCCCTTTAGGATATTAAATCTCATATTTAGGCTGAATTGGGTGAGGGGAAAAGGACTTAAATGACCTTGGAAACTCAAAATTTAATGTAAAAAAACTACCCAGCGATGTAATTAGTGATGCATCACGTCGATTAGATCGATGAAATCACCCACGCGTTGTGTCGATAGGTGCAATGCAGTAGCCAATGTGACACATTAAGATTGGATTGGCTTGTTGTTTTGCCCATCCAAACATGACCCAAATAAAAACTAAAAATTTTGAAACTCACCCAATATGACCTATTGACATCCTTAATCATGAATCAACTTGAAAATAGACATTCTAAGGTTGGAAATATCAAAAATAAGTTCATCCAACTTCAAAGGTTAAAAATTCTTCTAAGCCTTAACACTTAGCTGAATTTTTTCATGTTTGGGACCCCTTATTACAATCTATATGGTACTGAATTGAACTAGAAATTTTACGGGGTCTTATAGGTTCATTGATGAAATAGAGAATATATTTAGGGTAATACATGATACTAATGTGGATGGTGTGTTGTTTGTAATATATCAGTTGAAAGAGGTGGTATATTAGCGGTATGAGGAGTAAGAGCAGTCGAGGGGTAATGATACTGAGTAAGGTATATGGGAGGAGTTTTTTTATGTATTTCTTGATCATTTATTTTCTCAGGAGTTAAGAGAGGCTAAGGCCAAAGAGTTTGTCAACTTAAAGCAGGGACAAATGATTGTAAAAGAGAATAATTTGAAATTCCACCAATTGTCTTGTTATGCCACAGAGATTATGTCTAGTCGAGGGCAAGAATAAGGAAGTTTTCTTTGGATTTGTCTCTAGACTTGGTACTAGAGTGTAAGGCCATAATTTTGAATTATGATATCTCTATTCTTGTGGTATATATACAGCAGGTTAAAGATGAAAAGAAGAAATAAGCAAAAATAGGAGAGAGATAGAATAAAAAGTTTAGATATTTAGAGCATGGTGGAGGCTAGCAGAACAATAGTAGAGATGGTAGGCAGTGGGGTTCATATTCTATGGCTAGTGCTCCATATCCTTAGCTATCTGGTGATCATCACTTTCAGACTAATAGTGGGTTTAAAGCCCAAGGTACCCAGTCTCAGGCTAGTGGAGCTCAGTCAACCCCACCATGTCCTCCTTGTAGATTCTATAGATAGTAGCACCGTGGTTATTATGATGAGGGGAAGAATTTGTGTTTCAAATATGGCCAGCCTAGTCATATTTAGAGAAACTGTCCATCAATAAATATTGTTACTGGAGCTAATAAGGTTCTGATTTCTACTTCTTCATCTTCTTCACCAAAGGGTGCTACTCTGGTATCGGCACTAGCTGAAATTATCTTTATTCCTTTGCCATCCATCAGGAATCTGACGCATCTTTTGATGTTGTCACTGGTACATTACAGCTTTCCTTTCGTGATGTATATTGTCTAGTTGGTTTGGGGTCCACCCTTTTTTATGTGACCCCTTATGTGGCTGTTCATTCTAGTTTTGGTCCTGAATGTATTTTTTATCCCTTCTCATTGTCTACCCTGGTGGGTGATTCTATTATGGTAAGAAAGTTCTATAGGGGTTGTATAGTTTCTATCTGTGGTAGGGAGACCTTAGTGGATCTGATAGAGTTGGATATGGTAAATTTTGATGTGATCTTGGGGATGGATTGGCTTTATTCATGCTATGTGTCTCTTGATTGTAGGACCTGAAAGGTTAGTTTTCAATTTCCTAATACACCGATAATAGAGTGGGAGAGAGTTCCCTAGTTCCTTAAGAAAGATTTATTTACTATCTTAGAGCCTGAATGATGATTCCCAAAGGATGTCCTTATCATCTGGCTTGTGTTAAAGATTTTATTTCTGGGGTTCCCTCTTTAAATCTATCCATGTTGTTAATGAGTTTCACAAGGTATTTCCTGATGATTTTCCTAGTATTTCTCCCGATAGGGAAATAGATTTTGGAATTGATCTTCTATCAGATACTCGTTCTATCTCTATCCCTTCATATAGAATGGCTCCAACTGAGTTGAGAAAACTTAAGGAGTAGTTAAAGGATCTACTTAATAAAGGTTTTATCCATCCTATTGTGTCCCCGTAGGGTGCTCCTATGTTTTTTATGCATAAGAAGGATAGTTTCTTTCAGATATGTATAGATTATCGACAGATAAATAAGGTGATGGTGAAGAATAAGTATACTATTCCTAGGATAGATGATCTCTTTGACTAGCTTCAGGGTGCTAGATATTTTTTTAAGATTGATCGTTGATCAATTTATCATCAATTGAAGATTAGAGAGGTGGATTTCCCTAATACCGCCTTTCAAACCCGATATGGTCATTATGAGTTTCTGGTGATGTCATTCAAGTTGACTAATGCTCCGGCTACATTGACGGATCTTATGAATCGGTTATTTAGGCAGTTTATGGATTTTTTTGTCATTATATATATTTATGATATCTTGGTATATTCTAATAGTGAGAAGGATTATGCCAATCACCTTTAAGTAGTGTTACAGACTCTTAAGGATCAATGATTGTATGCCAATTTTTTAAAGTGTGAGTTTTGGTTGAATGCTATGACCTTCTTGGGTCATGTTATTTCTAATGAGGGGATCATTGTGGATCCAAAAAAAGTTGAGGTGGCTAAGAAATGGCCTAGCCCCACGACTCCAATCGACATTTTGAGCTTCTTGGCTTTAGTCGGGTATTATAGGAGTTTCTTAGAGCTTTTCTTCTATTGTTGCTCCATTGACTAAGTTGACTCAGAAGTAGGTGAAGTTTCTTTGGTCCAATGATTGTAAGGGTAGTTTTGATAAGCTAAAGGATAAGTTGCTTCTGCTTTAGTTTTGACTCTGCCCGGGGGTACTGATAGTTTTGTTACATTCTGTGATGCATCTCGTGTGGGATTGGGTTTTGTGTTAATATAACATGGTAAGGTTGTTATGTTTTTAAGTAGCTAAAGTTTCATGAAAAGAATTATCCAACTTATGATCTAAAGTTGGCAGCTGTGGTGTTTGCATTGAAGATTTTACGTCATTATTTATATGGGGTTCATACGGATATTTATTCGGATCATAAAAGCCTGTAGTATGTGTTTACACAAAAGGAGTTGAATCTCAGGAAAAAGAGATGGCTTGAATTTCTCAAAGACTATGACATGAGTCTCCACTACCATCCAGGTAAGGCTAATATGGTTACTTATGCTCTTAGCAAGTTGTCAATGGGTAGCTTGTCTCATGTGGATAAGGAGAAGTGGCAATTGGTGAAGTATATTCACCAATTCGATAGTCTTAGAATTCATCTTTTAGATTCTGAGGATGGAGGTGTGGTTGTATAAGAGGTTATAAAGTCATCTCTTGGTGCAAAGATAAAGGAGATATAGGTTTTGGACCCCATATTGATGCAGATTAAGGATAATTTGGGTCAGCAGAAGGTCATGGCATTTGAGATTTGTGGAGATGGTATTTTGAGGTACCAAGGTAGGTTATATGTTTCGATTGTTGATGGGCTGCGAAAAAGGATTTTAGTTGAGGCTCATAAGTTGAGATATATATTTTATCCTGGTTTGACAAAGATGCATCATGACTAGAAGGAGATATATTGGTTGAACAATATGAAGAAGGATGTGGCTAACTTCGTGGCTAAGTGTATGGTGTGTCAGAAAATAAAGGTTGATCACTTGAGTCCTGGTGGCGTGTATCAAGAGAATGAGTTGACTATATAGAAGTGGGAGGTGATCAACATGGATTTTACTACTGGTCTTTCACGGACTTAGAATTAGAATGATTCAATTTGGGTCATCGTGGATAAGATAACCAAGTCTGCACATTTTTTTACTGTGAGGACTATTTACTCTAGAAAGGATTATGGTAAGTTATTTATTCAGGAGATCGTCAAATTGCATGGTATCTTAGTTTCCATTATTTTTTATTGAGCTGCTCCTTGCTTAGCCAGCTTAGACATAGGATTAGCAGCGTCACGAATCAACCCTAAGTTAGTGATGTTCATGACTGAGATGAGAAAAATGTTGACTATGATGGAAACAAAAGTGAGACTAATGGAATGAGGAGTGAAGTTGTAGGTTGACCAGCGAATTAGAGATGAGATGAGGGGATTTCAAATTAGCTGACAGGTATGTCCCTGACCCTTACGATGCCTATTATTAAGGAAACATAGGATGAGAAAGAGGTAAAGGACATCTGGGAAGTTGGAGGTTTGACCCATGTAGGTAATTTGGAAAATAAAGAAGGAGGTAGAAAGAAAAAGAAGATTAAGAAGAAGGAGACACAAAAAATTGAAGAATCAAACCTTGAGTCTACGAAAGTAGCCAGCGGACAGGATGAGGTAGACTATAAATTTAGGGTCCATGAGATAGCGGCAAGGTCCGAGAGTTCCAAGCCTTTAGATATTTCTGATCTGAGCAGTAGCATAGCTCCACTACCTGAGCCCTAATTGAGAGTACCGACCATAGTCGATACCACCGCTAATTTGAGCACCCCAATCACCGTTGGGGCCATTGATGTTAAGGATGGAGCTCGGTCTAAGGGCCCCCAGGCTGACACATCTTGATCTAGCACTTAGAGCGCCCAGGTATGTCACTGACCCTTGTTTTACGTTTCTAGATTCACCGGGGATAGTGCATATATATTTAGTTGGTATGGGGGTGTACTACATAGCCATTGTGGGTTATTGTTGTTGTGTTTATTTTCCCGTTAGTTGCGGTTTGAATGCAGAACTATTATGTTTTGCTGTGTTTTTGATTTTTTGTTTTGTCTTTTTGTGTTGTGTGATGCTTAATTAGGAAGAAAATTTGTACCTAAGGCAGTAGATATGTTTTGGATTATTGTGCTGGAATTGTTGAAATTGTTTGAAAAATTGGTACCTCTCCTAAAAACTTTTGACAATTGCTTAAACACAACCAGCGGCATAAGATTGGTACTGGCTCCTAGATCATATAAGGCCCAAGAGAAGTTGAAGGACCCAATGGTACATGGAATAGTGAAGGCTCTAGCGTCCTCCTTCTTCTCTACCAATGATCTAGAGGCGACAACACTACAGTGATGAACATTGTCAATGGGTTCATAGCTTATTGTCCGCTTCCTAGTGACCGATCTTTCATAAATTTTGCATAACCAGGCATCTGCTCCAATGCCTCTACAAGTGGTGGTATGTTTACAAATAACTCCTTCATCATAGATAGGAACTTCTGATACTTGCCCTCGTCTCACTTTTTTTTAACCTTTGAGAAAAAAGGAGAGGGAGGTCTCAAAATAGTCTTCAAAATAAGCTCATCAACCTTACCCTTACCTTTATCCTTGTTACTACTTCTATCTACATCTAATAATTTTCCAGTTTCAATTTTGAGTGTTTCCATAAAATCAATAGGATCATCATTATTCTTCGACTAACTCAAAGGGGGCAGAGGAAGATCTATGGTGGTCTTACCAATCCGAGTAGTAATGGCATGGCAATGATTTTCATTCTTAGGGTTTTGAATTGTATTACTAGGAAGAGTGACAAGCTGCGTTTGATTCAATGTGGCAAACATTTGGCCAAATTCCCAGTCCAGTTGTTTAATTGCGATGGCATGCGACTCAAATTATTGATTTAACCCTGATATGTTCGGCTTAATATCTTTAAGGTAGATCTCCTGAATTTCTTGGAATTTTACCAACTTCGACAACATTGCTTACATTTTAGACTCTGTATCTCCACTAATGGTGGAACATATCTGTCACTCTTCTCTTTATAGTCATCTTTGCACCTCCAATCACTATCTTGCTCCCTACTTCTGTCTCGGTACCTATCACCATAGTAGTTTTGACCTTGATTTCCTTTCCCTTTGGCTTGGAAACCCGCCACCTCTCAATCTAGATACTTTGCTTTCTTATATGCATCAAAATCATAGGCCCTGGAAGTAGTTCCTTGTGCCCACACTGTGTTTACCTTTTCAGCAATCATTACTGTAAATTGTTTTGTAAGAAGCCCAATATCAATTTTGAGTTGTGCAACTTCTTGCACTATTGAATCATCACCAGCTTTGTAGTTACTCGCAACCACAATAATGTATATAATAGCTCCTCTATTATCCTCCCGAGTGTGCCATCCTCGATTAGTGATAGAGATTTCATCCAGCATTTCCTGCGGTATATCCTAATAAGGATGCATAAGTGTGGATCCAGATATAGTGCCTGCCATTGCCCTAGAGCTAACACTCAAGGATTTGTAGAATATTTCCAATAGGTTAGACCCTGGAATCTAGTGATAAGGTACCTTACTTAACTTCTTTTTGAACCAAAACCATGCTTCATACATAGAATCTGTAGGAAATTGCCTGAAGTTGTAGATCTTATCTTTTAGTTGTAGCATCCTGGAAAGAGGAAAGAATCTATTAAAAAACTATCTGCGCAGCTAATTCTATGTCATTATTGAGTCTCTCGGAAGTTCCCCCAGCCACAATGATGCTTCTCCTGTCAGCAAAAAGGGAATAACCACAACTTTACAGCTTTCTGATCTACCCATGGTATGGTATACGAAGTACAAATCCTAGTAAAATTGACAAGCAACATGTTTAAATCATTTGTTGCCAATCTATAAAATACACCCTTTAAGTTCAGCATCTGGATTATTGTATTATTAATATTGAACATCATATTAGGGGGTAGAGTAGGAGGAATAATGGATCCCGTCTCTACAAGATCAACATAACCCATATCCTCATCTTCATCATATGGAGGTAGATACAGATACACTGGTATCACTCAAGCTCTTCCACCACAACTCTATCATAATCACCGTCGAGTGGTGCTCGGTGTTCAACTGGTCTTGGCCTGGCTAGCATTACCTGCTGAGCTAATTAGGCTTCCTCAACCGCTTTTCTCTACTGTTCAATTGTCTCTTCTATCATTATCCCCATCTGTCTATTAGCAACATTCTATGGATCACTTAGAGCAGGCGGAGGTATAGCAAGAGAGTCATTCTGAACTCCTGCTAAAACACCATCATGAGCATACTCCATCAACCATCTTTGTGTTTACAGAATTCTTTTGGGTTTTAGATCAATAGGGAGAAAGGTTTTCCCTTAATGCCGGGTGTTAGGCATACACCGACGTATGACCAACTAAAGCAGAAAATAAAATCTGTGAACTTTACCATCTCAGTCAATAATTTAATATTGTATATCCATGGCAACGATGCCAAACTTTGATATCTCCCAAAAACTAACCTCCAATGAAGTATGCCACGGTCGATGTCAAATATAATAACCTAACTCATATTGGGGTCGAACCTACAGGGAACACGTGGAACAGTATCTCAAACATAGCAAAATCCATGAGCAGTACGATAAAGTAAATTGGGGATTTGAAAATCAGTAGTAACTAGTAGCCAAACTTGAATGATGGAATTAGAAAATGAATACTAGGACTGTGTTCCCCTGGCTTCTCAGCTCCATAAGTTTCTTATGTTTGATCCACCTAACCTACTTCTTCTGCGTACAAGCTTGACAAGCTATGTATTATCAATCATCTTATAAACGTATTGTTAAATCTCACCCTTCACCTTGTGAGTCTCAGGACATCGCCTTGTTTTCTTTCATCTAAAACCTTAGTACAACTCTTACCTATTGAATCTCGAGCTTATTAAACGAGGGTTGATAGCCTCGAATCATTGTTGTAACCTCTTTTTCCCTATCGTAAACTCCCTTGTGAGGATGTTCTCAAATTTAGGCAATTCCTTAGCTTATGCAATAGCTTATGGTATGATTGATATGAAGAATATTTCAATACATGCAGCTACAATAGAGTAGATAAACCTCCCACTTTTCTTACAGAGTTAATCCGCTAGGGTTCCCACAATACTTGTCAAGGAAGTTAGCTGCTCAAGATTATGCAAATATTCATGATAATTAATGAAGAAGACATGTAATTAATTGCACAATAGTGACAAAATAAAATCTGAGATCTTTAATTGAATACGAAACCAAAAATCCAAGAACAATTATATCAGTGATCAAAGCATATGAAGGTACGTAGAAAATTATCAAAAGTATGTAACATAATAAAGAAATAACCCTAGGGTATTTATAGTATCTCAAAATAACAAAAAAGTCCTAATTAAAATGGATTATGAAAATTAAGTTGGCAGTGGTCATGCCTCTGGCAACGGTCATTAGGTCTCCGTACGACTCGTTGCCTGCTGTTGTAGCTCTCTTGCATCTTCAATGGTGATGACTCGTATAGTCACATTACATGTCATATCCATCTAATCACAGTCACTCCAGTAAATTTTCATATTTGGGGTACTTGAGTTTATTGTCGTTATGACTCCTCACCATGAATCGTACTCAAACATTATGACTCGTGGTCTTTGCTCATAGCCACTAGAGTATTAATCTTGAAAGCTTTACATATTAGTCATAATACGACTGTTTACTATGTGTCGTAGTCAACCCTTACGACTCGTATCCTTCTTTTACTTAGTTTCCTCAGATTTTCCTTAGCCACTGTTATCTTTACCAGCTGGGCTATGAGTCGTAAGGTGACTTGACAACTCATAGCCTGACCAGTATTCTACTTCTTGAGAGCATTCTCTTCTATTTTTCAGTCTATGCAACTTCCTAAATAATTTACCTACAAAATACGTAAAACACACATCATATCCTACAAAACAACCTAACTCAATTCATAATTTCACCATTTTATGTATCGAATGTGCCATGTTTCCACGGCACATCAGTACGCAGTTCTCTTCTTGCTTTTTCCATTTGTTTTAGAAAGGCTTGGGCACACAGGTAAACATTAGCACCGCATTCCACCCTTAGACGGATGGACAAACAGAGAGGACTATTCAGAATTTAGAAGATATACTAAGGGCTTGTGTAATTTATTGTGGAGCTAGTTTGGTGGATCATTTGCCTTTCATCAAGTTTTCTTACAATAATAGTTATCACTCTAGTATTGGGATGGCTTCTCTTCAGTCTCTTTATGGTAGGAGCTGTATATCTCCTATTACGTGGTTTGAGGTTAGTGAGACTAGATTGTTTGGCCCAGACTTGGTTCACCTAGACATTGAGAATGTGAAGGTGATTTGAGATAAACATAAGACTACTCAGAGTTACCAAAAGTCCTATATGGATGTGAGGTGAAGAGAGTTGGAGTTTGAGGTTGGTGATTGGATGTTCTTATAGGTATCTCCTATGAAAAGAGTGATGAGATTTGGGAATAAAGGAAAGCTCAATCACCATTATATTAGCTTGTACTTGATTTTGAGAAGAGTGGACAATGGTATGTGTGAATTGGATTTTCCTTTGTTTTTGGGTTCTATTCATTTGGTTTTTCATGTATCGATGTTGTAGAAGTGTATGGGCAATCCTTCTTTGGTAGTGCCTACTGAGAGTGTTGGTATTTTGGATTCTTTGTCTTACAAGGATGTCTCAGTTGAGATTCTGCAGAGGCAAGTACATCGTTTGAGGAATAAGGATGCGGCTTCACTGAAAATCCTTTGGAGGAACCATAAGGTGAACGAAGCTACTTGGGAGGCTGAAGAGGACATAAAGTCTAGATATCTATTCTTGTTCCCCAGGTTGGACAATCATGCTTAAAGTATGGATTTTCCGACTCTTTTTATTTTCTAACTTTCATAAAGCTTTTATGATTATATTCTTATCTTACAATCGTGTTAATGGATGTCGTAACTCCTCATTTAGGGATGAATGTTCCTAGGGAGAGGGGTAATGTAACACTCCATATTTTTGCCTCTAAATATTTCTTAACTTTTGTGCTCATTTCCCAAGTAACAACCCACCTAAAGAGTCGTAAAGACTTATTACGAGTCATAGAACCCTTATCATAGCATGACTAGTATATGTTCCCAAGTTATTGTTCTAATTACGACCTCTACATTACGAGTCATAAGGTGAGGTCATGAGTCGTATGGATAGACTCGTGACCAAACCAATGGATTGGCTGATATTTCTGTCCTAAGCATGACTAGGACCCTACGAGTCATAAAGTCACATTATAAGTCATATTGTACGACTCGTAGGGTCAACGGTAAGGATGCTTTAAGTCGCTACCCAAACTATGATCCAGGAAATTATTTATATCCAGACATCTTAAGTCATGACGTGACCCATAGAAACTAGGGACAGATTTTTCCTACAAATTCTTATTAAGGGAAAATAAAATTTTTATCCCATCCAACTTGTATCCCACGACTTAAAACAGTCTTGTAGCCCTACTATCATCAAATTATAATAAAATAAGAATTATTCTTCTCTCTCAAATCCCCAAGGCAAGAACAACTAGTGTTATTAAGGATTTGGCTTCTAGAGCTCCAATTGGTGATTTTCCTCCTCTTCTCTACAAACTTGTGTTTTATTCATTGCATGCAATATTGATATTTATGTGGTTTTAAATTTGATTTTAGAAATTGGGTTGAGGATTTTGGATAATTGTTTATTGAATGATGTTCCCATCATTTAATATGTATTATTTATACTTTATTGATGGTTGTTGAAATAATTGGGTACATGGGCATAGTAATATAGTGTGGGGGTCATGGCATTCCTCCAATTTAATGATTTATGGTATTGGAGACAAACCCTGGAGTCTAAAGAGTTCAAGCTGAGTAGGACCAAGACGGAGTACTTGAAATACAAGTTTAATGACTTGAGGCAAGAGGACAAGGTGGTAGTAAAGTTGGATTCCAAGGTGGTTAGTAAGAGAGATAATTTTAAGTATCTTAGAGCTATGATTCAAGGGAATGGAGAGATTGTTGAGGATGTCTCTCATCGTATTGGGGAAGGATGGATGAAATAGAGGCTCGCCTCAGGGTTTTTGTGACAAGAAGGTGCCTCCTAAGATAAAAGGGAAATTCTATAGAGTTACAGTCTGTCCAGCCATGCTGTATAGAGCAGAGTGTTGTCCAGCTAAGAACTCTCATATCCAAAAGTTGAAGGAGGTGGAGATAAGGATATTGTAGTGGATTTGTGGACATACTGAGGGTGACAGGGTTAGGAATAAGATTACGTCACAACCCGAATCGGGGCCCTAGTTGTGACGAGTATTTTGAACCATAAATGCCCGAAACACCCTTATCTGTCTGGTAATCACGCACATGACTTATATGACAAAAGAAATGCGGAAGATACACAATATAATGGAAACATGGTCAAGAATCATATGAAAACAATAATAGGGAATAATGTCCCACAATCTCAATCAACATTTCAAAAACGTCTGCAAAATCTCTATTACATGACGATATAAATAACTATCTGAAAACTGGGACAAGGCTCCCAGTAAACCCAAAACTACTAAATAATAATTAAACTGCCAGACATTAGGCCTTTCGAAAGATAGAAGGCTTACCACTCGACTCTACAATTCTGTCTAGAGAATCTACTGATTTTCTGGACCCCTAGACTGTGCCTCCGAACTTAGGAGGGAAGGGGGTTAATACAAAAGTACTGGTACGCAGAGAAATAAAAAAAATATAATATTTTTACCAAATATAGGTGAGAGCCATTATAAAGTAGTTTCATATCAAATCATTTGAAAACACATGGGCATCATGTAATAGTTTTCAACAACAATGTAATGCATCTGAGCTAGGTGGAATACCCTATGTATTACATTTACACCAACTGTCAATTCCCGATTTCTACCGAGATTAGAGTATAAGTGAGGGGAAGACACATAAGATCACAAAGCAGGGTGTCTCAACCCAATAAGTATAGTAGTGCCCAAGATCACTTAGCCTGGGCTCCTAACCATAGTCCCAATTTGGGAATGACAGAAAGTCAAGTACACAAGATCACTTAGCCTGGTACCAAATCCCCATGTCGGCAAACATGATTTCCAGCGATGAGCCCTTACACTCAAACGCTTTCTTAGGGCATCCACCTATCTTATGTAAAATCAATACATCAAAATCTATTTAATTCAATCACATATCTTATTCTATAGGGTATCGTCATACCCGACTTGCAAGCCATCAATATCACATCATTCTTTCATGAAACCATTATATTCATCATATTTCAACATAACAACCCTCTTATTTCAAGTTAAAAATCATAACCATTTTAAAAATATTTCATGTCAGCTTGTCAAGATGATTTCAAAAAATTCACATCATATGAGGATTTACTACAAAATCATATCAAGAGAGGGATTTTCATATAATTCATGCTCTCAAGTTAACATCTTTTCGGAATACATGCATATACGTATATCATATATAAAATCACTTCGAGAATGGGCCTAAAGACTAATCAATATCATAAAACATTTAAAACATAATTATATTCGTAATTTCAAAGCCCCCATTTTTAAAACATGAATTTTTAAGCCCATGAGATTTTTTAGATAACCCCACGTACCTCTATATGCGAAGATGATAGGTGTTTCTTAAAGCCTACGTTCTGGTAATTCCAAATATGCAATTAGTTTCAAAAACCCACGGTTGAATCTTGAGTTGCTTGGGTTTTTATTTTGAAACCCTAAGGAGAGTTATTAAGCAATTTTGATAAATGAAGGTTTATTTTGGGGTATTTGGGGACTAATTTCGTGTTTATGGCTAAATAAGGGTGGGAAAAGAACCATTTTGCCTCAAAAATGAAGTATTTAAGTCACTTGAGTAATAATGTATGCGTTGCACACCTTATCGCATAATATAGGTTGTGCGGCGCACTCTTTATCGCACACATTAGGTTGTACGTCGCGCACCTTATAGCATAAGTTAGGGTGTGCATCGTACACCTTATGCTGCACGATACACTCCAGTTTACAAAGCCATAAATTCTTCCTCGGGTGTCGGATTTTTGCGAAATTAGTATCGTTGGAAATATAATTTGAGACCTTTCATTTGATATATAATGGGAACTCTAATTCAATATATACAAAGAGTAATGGTCGATTAAAGTTGACCTAAGTTTTAACGCTCACTAAAATTCAAATGATAGGAAAACTTTCAACTTGTCCTTGAGCGTGGGGACCTATATGATCTCAATTCATGCTCAAATAAGTTTCCAGTCTACATAATTTATTAACACACTAAACTTGCATTAGATTTATGGCTTTTGGAATCTTTACGTGAAGGAAATAACGATTTTCATTCTCGTTCAAAAAGTAGGGTGTTACAGATTATTTGGGAGAAGGTGTGGGTGGTATCAATAGAGGACAAGATACAGAAAGTACAGTTGAGATGGTTTGGGCATATGATAAGAAGGGGTATTAATTCCCTTATTCGTAGATATGGGAGATTGGCCTTGGATTGTTTTAGGCAAGGTAGGGGTTGTCCAAAGAAATACTAGAGAGAAGTGATTAGACATGACATGGAAAAGTTTTAACTTATTAAGGACATGACCCTGATAGGAAGGTACAGAGGACGCATGTTAAGATAGAGGGCTAATATGTGTAGTTGAGTCATAGTCAATAGTTGGGAGTACCTTGGGGTAGCATGGCTAGTATTCGTAGGTCTTTGTACATAGGTTGGAGCTTCTAGTTAGGTGGATTAGTGGGAGGTGTGTTCCTTTGGTTTGTTAGTAAATAGTATTTCCTTGTGGGCGTTGTATCTCTATTACTATATATTTATTCTTGTTCTATGATTATTTTGTTTACTTTCATTGTGTCCTGAGCCGGGGTTCTATCAAAAACAACCTCTCTAGTTCTTCGAAGGTAGTAGTATGGACTGCATACATTCTACCCTCCTTAGACCCCACTATGTGGGAATATACTGGGTTTGTTGTTGTTGTTGTTTAGAATTGATTTGGAAATTGTGTAACCTTATCCCACTTGTATAATTAGATTTGGAACATGGTTAATCACATGGTTTGTCTTACTATCCTAAGCTATTACATTGCATAAAAGGCTCAATGGAATACAAATGATATTTTGGAAGGCCTTGATGGCCATGTGTTGACCTAATTATAAACTACGGGGGTAGAAGCATGCCCCCAAGTTGTTTTTATAAACTACGGGGGTCGAGTAATTCCTCCAAAATTTGACTTGATAAATCACGGGAGTCGGGGCATTCCCCTAAGGTAATGAATAATTGGAATGGCATAATGATATTAGATTGCAAGCGTAATTGCTATGACGATACCAATGGTATATGCCGTCATGGATTATTCTTGGTTTATAAATGGGAATGATTCCCCCAAAATTTGAACCTTAAGGTGATGAATGATTTGAATGGCATAATGATATTATCTTTCACGCATAATTGGTATGACGACACCAATGGTATATATTGTAATGGATTATTCTTGGTTTATAAATGGAAATGTGTAAACTATTTTAATTAGGAATAATAGGGGGTTGTGTAGCTTACCGTGAAGGTGTAAGTCCCAAGGAGGATAAGAACTGGAAACCATGTTTGTCGGCGTGGGTTTCTTGACGACCGTGTGCATAGTTCACTCTTATATATATATATATATTCATGTATCCTGGAATAATGTGGGGTTGTGGCAATCCCCGGTCATTCTTAGATATCTTTGGTTTGTATGGCTAATATGCACTGAGACCTTCTCAGCAGGGAGAGATGAACCCATACAGCCTATGGATGCCTAGATAATGGGATAGCTACACAGCCTAGGTTAATATTTTAAATCTCATGCTAAAGCTTGTTCCTTATCTCAGCATGTTATATATATGTATATAATTGTGTTCATAGGATTTTAAATGATTTTGGACTGACTTGATCATGGAATTATTTTGTCCTTTCCCTGAGGTACATGCTAGAGCTCACCCCGCTAATCGTCCTCAGATGATGTATCCCCATGCAATGCAGGGTTTGAAGACACTTCTACTTTTTCTTCATCGTGATAGGTGATTTCTGGATTTTCTAAGAGTCAATTTTAAAGTGTTGAGCTTCCATACCCCAAAAGGCCCTTATTTCATGGTCTTGCCTTTATTTATGTCTTAGAATAGTTTGGCGGGTATTTAGATATGGTCGGGGATATGTCTCAACTTTGGTTGATGTTTAATTTCTTAGAGGCTTTTGTAGACAAAGTGTGGGTGGATTTTATTGTAGATTCTTAGATCCCTCCTAATAAAGATTTATCTATCTTGTTATATGTCCATAACTCAGCTTTATCTTGTTATAACTCAGGTCTATGTTGTTATATGTTTAGAACTCAGTTTTATCTTGTTATTTGTTTGGAATTCATCCATTGCTAGTTATTGTGTTCTAGTTGGCTAGGATAATGGGGGTGGTCTCCGATTCTCGGTGGACTTGAGATACTCAACACGACTAGGACCTGGTTTGGGTTATGACATCTCAGTTTATAACTGATAGTTCCTTTTACATATCTTAAAATTCTCTTCATAGCCTGAACATGCTCACTGTTTGGAGCTTGGATATATTGACTTTCTAGGTTAACAACATGTGAATGGTCAGGTCAGGTTAATATAAGGTACTGGAGACTTACTAAAATGTTTTTGTATACTGAGGCATCAATTGGGGTTCCTAAAACTTTTTGTAATCTGTGCTCCTAAGCTAGTGGTGTGCCTACTGCCGTGGAAAGTGCCATATAAGATTTATTAAGTAACTGAGTAGCATAACTATTTCGGTTGAGGTGAATACACCTATAGAGAAATACTTTACCTCAACTCCTTAGAAGAAGTGTAGTTGTTCAAGATCCTTCATTGCAAAGTCTTTGCCAAGTTTTGTTATGATCTCTACAATAAACTGAAAAAAATTCCCTGTAACTATAATATCATCTACAAATAAGAGAAGTAGGACAATACCTTTATTAAAATGAAGAGTGAATAATGGTGGATCTACTGTGCTACACTTAAAACCAATATGCAGTAAATGTAGGCTGAATCTGTTAAACCAAGATCCTGATGCTTGTTTCAGTTTATATCATGCTTTTTTCAGAGATCAAACAAGATTTGGAAACTTAGGATCTGTAAAACCTAGTGGCTGGCTCATATAGACTTCTTCTTAAGGATGTTCACATAAGAAAGCATTCTTAACATCTGTCTTATAGGCTAGTGTTGTCTTATTCTACTGATAGCACTAATTCCATGTTAGTTGCCTTTACCACAGGACTAAAAGTTTCTTTAAACTCCACTCCTTCAAACTAAGATGATCCTTTCGCCACAGTCAAGCTTTGTATCCATCTATAGTGTCATCAGACTATTATGGTCTTGGACACCGACCTTGATCCAACTATATTCATATTTATAGTTCTAGTAACTAAGCTCCAAGTCCAATTTCTATGTGGTGCATCCAACTCTGTCTGCATTACTGAGTATTAATGTGGAATCTTAAGTGCTTCTTTCACGGTCTTGGTTTTCATATATGTTGATTCTCTTGTTGCAATAAGAAAAGTGTGTATTATAGATAAATTTTTTGTGTTGCATCCAGTCTCTATGTGATGCCTTTCTTTCTAATTCTCAGTGATCTCACTAGGTCTTATTAGACTATTTTGTTTAAAACCTTTGCCTGCATTAGGACATTGTGCTAATATCCTCATTGGTATGAGTAGCATTAATATTAGCATCATAGACGACAGGATGAGTAGCTGCATCATCAACATCATGGCTAGTAGATCGAGTATCATAATCAGTAAGCTAAATATGTTGAATGACTTCGGGATTAGGGACATCATCAGCAAGAATATTTAGAGCTACATTATAAGGATGTTCTGGTGGCAACACTTCCCCTAAAATAGTATAATTTGTACCATGACGTGCCTCATCTTCTATGTCCTACAAGTTAGAGAAAAACTCAAGGAAAGTAATCAAGTGAGTAGAAGTATCTGAGACAGGTTGATCAGACTGCACATAAGATAGTGTAAATTCATTAAACACCATATCTCTTGATATGAAAACCCTTCTAGTTGGAGAATGGTAACACCTATATCCCTTGAGAAAGCTGTTATATCCAATAAAAACACATGGATATGATTTTGGTATGAATTTAGTTTATCTTTTCAAGTATGGGAAACACCTATCTCCAAACACTTTCAAATTGTTGTTGTCAGGGAACCTAACATTGAGCTTTATAAGAGGAAAATTCATCCTTTAAAACTAATTATGGAAATTTATGATAAACACAAAAATTGAAAAGCTTCAACCCATGGAAAAAGATGTAGTTTGGCATGTAACAACAAAGTTAGTCTAGTTTCCACTACGTATGTGTTTTCCCTCAGATATACCATTTTGCTCAGAAGTGTTGGGACATGAGATATGCCTAATGATACCACAACTTTTCAAGTTTCTAATAAATTAAGTTTTAATAAGTCACCGCCACCATCATATTGGAAAACTTTTATAACTTTGGAAAATTGTCTTTCTACTATCTTTTAGAATTTAATAAAAACTTCATAAAACTCTGAGTTCTTTTTTAAGGAATAAAACCGAATGTATCTCATATATTCATCTACCAAAACCACATAGTATTTCATGTGTTGAGATGACTCAACAAGTGGTGGTCCCCAAATATCACAACGAATTTTGAGTAGAAGCTCATTCTTAATTTTATTTCTCAAACTAAAAGGAAGTTTACTACTTTTTCCTAACTGACTAGTACGGATAGTAGGAAACTTATTCCAACTCCTAATATCAATGTGTTAGTGCTACGCAAGAGCATTAAAAACTTCAAACTAATATGTCCTAATCTATTATGCCAAATGTTGTCTGACTTCCTCCAATCCTGTACAGCTGTCAAGGCAAAAAGTTGTTATCATCTAGTGCATAGAGTCCTTTCTTCCTAGTGCCCTTGGTCATTTTTTTTCTTGATATCTTCTCCGTAACAACAAAATCATCTTTATCAAACTCAACAAATACAAGCGTTATACTTTGCTAGTTTGCTATCAAATAACAATTTCTTATAGATATCAGGAACTACAAGTATCTCTTTAGTTTTCAACCATAACTTTGCGGTATTTCCAACATGTGTGATTTTAAGATGTGATCCATTTCCAACAACTATTATATCCATTACATTATAAGGTTTAATATTTGATGAGTTACCTACTGAATTTGTTAGATGAGTAGTTGCACCTGAGTCTACAAATACCGTCTCATCCTCAGTACTGTTACTTTACAGATTCACAGTTGCTAAAGCTAGAGGGAGATATTCGATAGCCTGGTAGGAGTAGTCCCACCTGTTGAAGCATTTCATGTCTTTGTTGTTGTTCTTACCGCATAAATAACAGGTACTGATTGAGTCTTTCTCAATTGACTTTGCAACATTCCCATTCTAGATAGTGGTTCCTTGTCTAGCAGGTTTAAAATCTCTTCCCCTGGAGTTGAAGTTCCCTCTCTTTTGATTGTAATTCCACCGACTTCTACCACTTTGTGTAGTAAAGGCCATTTCATGATTGTGCTGAGTTAAGTCTTCCTCTTTATCCCTCATGTCAATTATTAGAGAGAGTTAACAAATTGATTTAGGGAAGGATAAGATGTTTTCCCTATATCAAAGTTTTGAAAGTTCTGTATTTTGGACCTAATCCTCTTGCAAAGTTAATCACATTATGGCTTCAAGACCATAACAATTTTCCAAAAATTATTTCTGATACTCATCAAGTTTCTTAGTTCCTAACTTAATGTTTTGTGATTATTGCTTAAGTTGGAACTCTTTGTCCTTTGTTGCTTGTGGGTATGTTTTTTTAAACATTCCAACATTTTCTTTTTTGTGGAACATCTACGACAAGGTATATGCTTTCTTCAGCCATGGTTCCTGAGATTTAAGTCCTCAATAAGACATCCTTCTCTTCTCGATCATCCTCCTCACTTAATTATTCTATTTCCTTTTATGTAGAAGATTCACTCTTCTCTGCGGTAGATGTTGTTTCTTTGTCTAGTCTGTTATCCTCAACCAACACAGTCACTTTCATGACTTGCATGAGTTGCATAACTTGGATCCTCTATATAAGGTGGTTCGTGTGCTTAAGTATGTTAGGACAAGTAATAGTGAGGTGGTGAGAGAAGTTGCTAGAAGTATTGAGGGGGTATAGGAAGAAGTAGTATTTTTTTGCCATTGATTTTGGACAAGTGAATTGAATAGAGTAATATATAGCATACGACTAAGGTTTCTCTAATACCATAAGAAATACATAGTACAGAAGTTGAGAGAAAAATGGAGAAACTTGATATATTATTGATTTGTTCATACATGGATTTATACATAATATTGTAGGATAATTAGAGTTAAGAGTTTTAGGTTATGTACACTTGTAGTACTACACATCTTGTAGACTTACACATAGACTCTAACTCTAATTGACTTGATCATTATCTAACTACACATTCATCACATGGTCATTAGCTACTACACTAATCATTATCTTCAAAAATAATAACTATTAGGATTCAATAAGTAAGAGTAATGATGGATGAAACTTGATGTGAAGGGTGATGTATGATCAGTGAGAATAAAAATTAAAATACTCTAAGGTAAAGCGAGAGGTGGGGGTAACATAAGTGGATGAAAGTGATATGAAATAAATTATTATATAAGTTGTCATGCTTTTTTGTGATTTTTATATTGCATTTATGTTACCTAACCCTGGTCGACCGATGATACCTATCAGTACATATTATTTATACAGATACTAGTTTTTCTATACTCTCTTTGGGGTATGGTCTAGTCTCAGGATCAATAGATGTTTTAGGTTTGACGTGGATAATGATCTCCACCAGCTTCTTCTCTTCTTATTCCTATATTGGAAGTTTTTGTCTTATTTTTTCTTTTATTATACTAGAATCTCTTGTACCTGTTTAGACTAGGTCCTTGGGGAATGTTTTCATTTTGTAATCAAAGTTTTGGTAATTGATTGAAATAAATAAATACATTTTATTATTTCTTATTAACTTTCACATGTATTTGAAATGTTTATTAAGGCTTCTCCTATATAGGTGGATTAGAATAGGTGGCTACATGATTCAATAATTTGGGTCATAACAATCACTCACAAAAACTGTTGGCACAAGCAAGGTATGGCATAGTTGTATTTCTTTCAAAATCTCTTTCATGTCATGGAGACTTTTGCTAGGAAAGATCTCTATTGTTATAAATATTGTAGTGAATTTAACCTCTACCTATTAATATTTCTCTAATCATCTTTATGGGACTATGAATCATATGTTTGTGAAAGGGGAAGCAGGAAAAAGGGTCTGGAGATATATTTCCAACTCTTTCGGGGTGATTCTCACACCAAGCCCAATTAGAATGTTACACCAAACATAGTGGAACACCAAGGTATGAGGAAGATATCGCCTAAATTTAACATTGATATACCTTGGTGCATTTCTATAAGCTGATAAAGAAACCAAGACAAAATATTATATGAAAAAGTAAGGTAGGAAAATCTATGTCTAATTGGGTGAAACTTAACATTGATGGGAGCTACTTACATAACTCTGAGAAGGCAGGAATAGAAAGTGTCCTATTTTTGAAGAAGGTGATATCATTCTGGATTTTTTTTTCTTAGTGAAATTCAATAGTAATAATATGGCTGAGACAGTTGCAGTCAACTTGGGGTGGATATGTGCAGCAGAGTTGGATACGCTTAGCTCGGTCTGGATCTAGACTATCAAACTGTTAGTAAGATACTTCAAAATAAGGAAAATAATAACCTCATATTGAAGAGGAGAATAGACATTATTTTGAACAATTTAAGCTTGATGAATGTTAATATCTAGCACAGCTATAGACAGCCAAATCAGGTGGTATACGACTTGGTTAAGCTAGCTTGAAGTCAAGACATTAGGCTACATTTTGACTCCTTTCTTGTTTTACCCAATGTGTCAAAGGAACTTACCAATTGGATATAAGTTTCCACTCTCTAGTTTAAAATACAATATGATAAAGCTATTTTTTTGTTAGTTAAACTTGTGTAGACTTAGGAACTTCTTCGATAAATACTATTCTTTTCTGGTTTATGTTAACTGGATTGGTTTATCAGTCAAGCATTGTATTCTGAGGTTTGGTAGAGTCTCCCTCTTTGTAACTTTTTGTATGAATATAACACACTACCTCTGTAGCACCTTGGAAAAAATTGAATTAATTTAACAATTTAGACAAGTGCAACTTTTGTTCTATGAAAGATTATTCAGTGATGCACATCCTTGATAGGGAATTGTACCTTGTGTGACAGTGTATTGTCTCAAAAGATGACAAGGAAACTAAATTATACTCCCTTATTTACACTAAGTGCTAATACCAGAAAGTAAAGGGGTCTACTGTATATATTTTCATTTAACAAAAATATTAGTAATAATAATATACTTCCTTCGTTTAAAAAAGAATGATCTACTTTCCTTTTTAGTCCCTTTAAAAAAGAATGATCTCTTTTCCTTTTTAGCAATACTTTAATTTCAACTTTTCACATGGCATATTTAGGACCACAAGATTAAAGAGCATTTTGGTACATTTGACACAGCTTTAATTTAAGACCACAAGATTAAAAAATCTTCTTTATTTTCTTAAACTTTGTGCCAAGTCAAAGTAGGTCATTCTTCAGTAAAGTGGTTCCAGAATCAACCTACGTACTTCTTTGTTTCTTTATTCCTTTGTTTCTTTACTTTGCACCAAGGAAAGAAACAATTTGAAGAATCAATTAGGAATTATAAAACTAGGAAGGAATTCCATGGAGGAGAGGTATATCACTATGATCTTAATCTAGTCTTCATCCAATAATTTCTTAAACTCTATCAAGAATTCAAGTTGGGATTGATTTTGCAAAAAGTAATTTTTCCACTCTGTACATGAATTTGATTATAGATTATATGTTGGAGTGTAATATTAGTCATTAATTATTGTTTAATTTAATCTTTCCACCACTCTTTGAAATGGATTCTTGAGAAAGAGAATAATGGGAAATTGTCACGACCCAACTTCTCAGGTCATGATGGTGCCTACCATAACCTACCAATAAGCAAGACAACTCATAGTCCAGAACGACTAGTAATGGACTACTCAATAATATAAGGAAATGAATGGGGAATATATGAAATAAAGATCAATATATAGAAGAATCTCAAAACCTAGTGGTATCAGTACAAGAGCTGCTAATATAAAAAGAGTACAAAAGTGAAATATCAAAAGAAATACAATGATACAACGTATCTTTGAATACAACTTAGAGACTAGTCTAATACATAAGAGAGAGAAATAAGTAATGCTCCAGATGTCAGGATCTCACTCTAAGTCTCTGAACAAGGACTGCTCTGCATGATGCACACATCAATGACGATTACCCATACTATAATCTGCAGGCTGTAGAAGTGTAGTATGAGTACCAAATGAATGGTACTCAATAGGCTACTGCTAATTGAGATCCAAAGAGAAAGTAGATATATACAACATATAAACAGAATAAAAATTACAACTAAGAGTCCACAAATCATATAACAAGTCAATGAGAAAAGAAGGAACAAATATCCTATTGATGTCCAAAAGTCTAACATGATAAAACTAAGAAAGTATCAGGGTGAACTATCCTATTCTAGCTGCATTCATTATACATCAATGTTATACTTTATATCCCAGGTCAATATATGAATAAAGAGCGAAAATATATATATATATATAGTAATATACAAAGCGAAGAAACGACTATACAACATGAACAACGAAGGAAGGTATATATACATATAAACATGAGGTCATCACAAAGAATAACCTATATCATAATATTCTTATTTTGAGACCTCATTATAATAGAATCAGGATTTAAATACTATCATACTCAGGGTTTCTAATCCAAGTGGATAGACATGAAATAATCGTGCATAGTAATGCAATCATAAAATAGGAGAGGCCGAAGACATACCTCAAATATCGATACAAGATCAAAGACAAATCTATCATAAGCTAGCCATAATAATGATCATAACAATGATAACAACAATATCAATAACAGCGTGAATAACTAATTACTCTAGACAACCAAATACCTAGTCGAGCCTATACGTACCCCACCTCCCCGAGCTCAAAAGGTCTAATCAACATATAACAATATAAGGCATATTCTTCACTCATATCTATGCAACCATCCCATACTGACTGATAGACATAGATGCATACTAGTGATAGGTAATGTGCATAGAGGAATAAATGCAAAGTACATAATCAATATCACAAATCATCATAACTATCCTAATTAGGACCATCATAATTGTAATCAACCTCCGGCCTTGCCGGGTATTAACATATCATCAATATATCCTCCGATCTTGTCAACTATCAATATCATCATAATAGTATTCTCCAGTCTTGTCGGGTATTAAAATCATCGTAATAGTATCCTCTAGCCTTTCTGGGTATTAATATCATCACAATTACCATTACCGAATAAAATACACTAAAATACTCATAAGCATACACATATCACCATAGAATATCTATCTAGTCAATACTTCCCAACTATTCATTATTAGTTAACCAACACTTATTATAATAGAATCACTAGTTCACTAGTTATCACATAACCTCTAGTTATTAGCCTAAATGTTATTCTTCACATAATCCTTACTCACGGGATAGCAACTAACCACTATTTATTAATTAGCCAATATCTATCATCTAGTCAAGGTTCATTACAAAACCAAAACCGTCATTTATTCACTATTCATTATTGTCAACTAATCATCTGATATCTGTTAATAATTACTAGACAACACCTTACTACTTGTAACCTGATGATCTTTCATTAACTGACACCATTCATTAACTAACCAGATTTCAACTAAGCAATATTCATTAACTAATACGTTAGATTCCTAGCAATCAAGTGCTATAGTCCCCAAATAAACAACTAGTTACCATATAGCTTTGTTGTCTAGCAAGAAGAGTAATCATAAGATCACATTTAAGCTATAATCACATTATTTAAATGGTATATAATCATGAACGTACCAAATCTATGCATGCCATCACCAGTATTTAATTAGTGGAATAGTAAGCATCATACTACATCTTCCTCTGTCCTATACCAGAGAGATGTGTATGCAAACAGATACATGTTCATATTCATAAATTGTCATCACATCATTTATAATGATAAATAGTTCTCGGCTATTGAATCAATATCATAAAACTTCCCTTGGCTCATTAATTTATTCAAAATAATCACAACATCATAATCACGGCCTTAGGCCCATACACATATCCTGGACTCATATCAATAATCATATTTATAAGCCATAGAATATCTCTAATTATCTCACATGTAGGAGGCATCTCACATATAGGAGGCATAATATCAATAAGCATGTAATCATCTCTCACTCAAGAGGCCTCTTATATCTAGAAGGCATAATATAGATAGACATGTGATCATCTCTCACATAAGAGGCATCTCACATCTAGAAGGAATAATATATATATAAACATGTAATCATCTATAGGATATTTTATATCAATAGGTCATACATCATGACTGTGAGGAATATCACTTCTCTAGGCCAATTTACATATCCAAGAGGAACATCGTCTCTATAGGTCAAACAATCATGACTAAAGGAAATAGTAACTCTATAGGCCAATTATCAAGTCTAAGAGAAATAAGCATCTCTATAGGCCAATCATAAAGTCTAAGAGAAAATAGCATCTCTATAGGTCAATCATCAAGTCTAAGGGGAAATAGCATCTCTATAGGTCACATAATGTATCTAGGAGGAATATCATCTCTAAATGCCCAATATCACTTCCATAAGGAGTATCATAAATGTAACTCAATAGTCACAATCCAGGAACATCATTACAAGTTACCAAGTTATGAAGTAACCTTATTCTAAGGTTTACTAGCCTTATCTATGTCTAACATCCTCACTAAGTCCACAAGACTTAACATAAGCTTAGGCCTAAGTAGGCCGAACGATCTCATTTTTAATCCACAATTTTCATAATTAGGTATACTGTGCCACAAACTAGGATAAGGCATCTAGTTAATCTTCTAGATGTCAAGTAAGCCATATTCAAGCCTAAGATAGCAACTTCAACTTGAAACAAGGGTATTCAAGTCAACTCTACCCAACTTATAGTTTTAAGACTACCACACTAGCCCAATAAGGCTAAATATACAAATCATTCTTCAAATGCTAAAACCATATTCCAAACATAGCATTGTATCATATCCATGCTATAACTAATCTAAACTAAAGAGAAAAGGCAAATCACGAGTGGCTAATTCCATTAGCTGGAGTTATGGGATCCATGGATTAGGGTTTGATAGGTTACTAGGTATTTAACGGATTCAAAGAGTAGTAGGACATCTTGAAATTCTATTATTTTGACTGAAATCTATTGGTTGCAAACATTATATCATACCTTAGGTTTTATTTGCTTCTAACGGAGAAATAGACTAGAGGACGTGAATTATCAACAGGGACTCAGAAGCTACCAACCTTCTGTTTAATGATTGATGTTGTAACTAGATTAATCTACCTGAGATAACATCCTATTGAAAATAGATAAGTTATCTAAGTTCGAGAGAATTAGATAATAAATTGGCTGGTGAGGTTGAGAGATAAGTCAGATAGTATCTTATTCTGGGATATTCTGTTGTTTTTACTTACTCTAAGAATCCCAACCATTACCTAGTATCTGTTAACTCCCAATACCCATGGTGAACATAACTCTAGTTTCCCATTTATCTTGATTATAACTACTGAAGTATTGAAAGTGATATTTGACTCTCTGTGAAACTTAAACCCCTATCTTTCGAAAATAGTAAACTACCAGTAAAGTATTTCATAAACAAGTTGAAGTTCACACCTTATTCCCTATGGGATTCGACCCCAACCTAGTTGGGTTTTATATTGACAACGATCGCTTACACCCATTCAAGAGTGTAATTTAAGTGTTATCAATATCACACATTATCTATGAAGAAAAGTAGATAGAAGCCTACCTTAAGGCCCAACCGCCAAATCTCACTTCATACACCATATGCTTGTCTTCACTTTACAATCCTCAAAATGCCATCACACTATCAAAACCATAATCTACTCATCAATATGAGTCTAATGATACCCATATTGCACTATTAAGCTTCGGGTCAAAAAATGATACCAAAATGCCAAGTGGGTCCCACATATGAAAAATGAGTTTTGAGACCAATCCAATGTTCACACATAAATAAGGAATCATAACACTCAAAGAATGGGTGAAAACTAAGCATACTTTGGGCTAAAATCAAGCCTTAAACTAAATTGGGTTTTGGGTATAAACTAAGAAATTCAAACATAAATTCAAGAAATTCTTACCTTAATCTGGAAGATAATCATGATAGAAGATGATAATTAAGCTCCCAAGTCACCCTCCATGACCAATTTTGAGTTATTACACTCATTTTGGGGTTTCTAGGTCTAAATGCTAAAGGAGAAATGCCCCAAACATGTCTTGGGGCCTTTACATAGCCCCTACAAGTACTCATATGTTGCAATCGTAGTCCTACATGCCGCGATCATGGTACTCACGATCGCACACTCTTGGCCGTGATCGTGGTTGCACCAGATGACAATAAACTCAAAAATAAGATTTTGACCCTCAGAACTTATCTAAAATCCAAAAAACATGATCCAATAGTGAATTTTAAGTGTAAACCACATTTCAAATCCATTGAAATCATCAAAACTTTCATTGGAAATTGATTAGGTAAAAAGTGGGCCCACACCTATAGTTTTATCACTTTTTAAAAAATCCACTCAATAGCCCAAAATAAGTCCAGGAGCCTTGGGACCTGAACCAAGGGTCTCTCTAGACTAAAATCAATGTTTTGGATATGATAGAAAAGTTGGATTTACAATATGAGGTCATTTTGACTAAATATGGATCCCACACCCATTCTTTCTAATTTTCAACATTTCGACCAATAGATCGAAATGAGCTAGGGTGCATTGAGACCCAAACCAAAGGTATACCTAGAATAAACTCAATATTATGGATCTATTGGCGTAGTCGTAATTTGCATATAAGATGATTTCACTAAAGTTTTTGCCCGATGACCATTTGAAACCAGCGAAGACTTCAAAATAAGGAATTGGCCCTAAAAAATAAATGAATTGTCTGGTAACTGAACGTTGGTCCTAGAAAGTCATAAATAACTTGCGGAAGTAATGGAGAAGCTCAAACAATGAAGATAAGTAAAAATATCAAAAATGACCTGAAGGATCATTACAGAAATTTTGACCAAAGAGGAGATTTTTGGGATTTCTATCAATTGGATGGATTTGCCCTTAAATTGTATAAGTTGGAAAAGTTAGAATTCATTGCGAATTCTTGTTAAGAAAATTGATTGGTTTTGGGCATAATCAAAGATTATTGGAATAAATTGTTAAATATACATACTGGTCATTGATAAACATATATGTTTTAATTAATTGGCTAGCGGATAAGTGGAAGTAGTGGTTGGGAGGATAAGGATACACTTTCGCGGGTTAAGTTGTCCGAGTCAGAAAGCTATCATAGCTAGTTAATCACTAACGTATTTAAAGATAAACCTTCCCTTGCCGCAAGGGCACCACCCTACGTTATGTACTACTTCTTATTAATGTTAACATAATTCTCATGAAATACAAGATTAGAATCTTTATATAGCCTTACATATCATTCCCTCGTTGTACATTTAGGCTTATAAGTATCTATATTTCCCCTCTTTCTATTAAGTTTCCATGATACTTTCATATTATCATAAGTTTCTATGCTTAAATCCCTTAGGCCACAATGTATATATATATCACTCGTTAAGAGTAAAAGTAAATAGTAATAGCATAGTTACACTTGTATATGTTAGCTAAATAATTATTATCTAATTCACATGTTATAGGCCTTTAAGGCATTATTTTATAAACATTAATGACGAGAGGGTACATAGGTTTGGCTTGGAATATCTCTCGACGTGGTTCTATTTACAGGATCGAGACCAGACCATTATAGTGACCCAACCATTAGGCATATCATGCACTACTTTCGCTTGACTCGAGCCAATTTATGGCATATATGGCCTGCAGGTAGACCCTCATAGTAAGCCCGTGGGTAAGGCATACCTGGTTATATACCATGATTACAGTTATACATAAGGGATTATAGTTATGAGTATATGAGCAACATATGCTTTATACTTGCCTCAGATTGCCTTCGGTAGGCCATCTTATGATTATTTGTACTACTGATAGGATAAATATATCACTATGCAAATTATAGGCCTTATATTATAATGAACGCCCTTCTAAATATTATATAAGATGCTACTAAGATTTGTGCATAGGTTACCAGTTCATATCGTATATGTATTACGTGTAAGCTCATATCTTTTTTGCATTGATATTTAACTCATATGAGCTTTTCTACTTGTCCATCTAATATTTTGTATTCTTTCATACCAGTACATATTGTTTATGTACTGACCTTTTGGGGGCACCATGTTTAATTGATACAAGCTCAGTTCCTCAGGATAGTAGACATCCACGTTAGGCCCTATTACCATTTTTAGCTGATATTTTGGTGAGTTACTTCTCTCTCTAGAGCTAGTCTGTGTCTAGTATTTTTTATTATATGTACAAATATCTAGTTGGGCATGATAGGCTCTATGCCAACTAGTCACTTGCAGTATAGCATGTTAAACTGAGTAGAGGCTTCATGGACATCTTGTTGTATTGTATTGTATAGTTTTTTCAATATAACTCCCTCATGTATATATATATAGCTTATATTGGGTATCTTG
The DNA here is from genome assembly GCF_002878395.1 of Capsicum annuum. NCBI lineage: Eukaryota > Viridiplantae > Streptophyta > Magnoliopsida > Solanales > Solanaceae > Capsicum > Capsicum annuum. The sequence continues at coordinate 138,338,054 of NC_061120.1, read as the reverse complement.
CTCGTTATTATCCCATAATCTTGCATATGTCACCTAGTGCAGCTAAAGTAAGTGTATATGGTTTTTTCCCGTCGTTTTCATTTTGAGGCGTGACAAACTTGGTATCATAGCCTAGGTTCAGTTGTCCTAGGGAGTCTATGAAGCCATGTTTAGTAGGACCTTACTTATCGATGTGTTGTATGCCACATTTATAATTAAGGGATTACATGGACATTTAGGAATTTGACCTTTACTTATAATCTAAATCGTGTAGCAGAGCTAAGTCATAGGAAGTTACTTTTGAGTCCTATTCTTTTTATTTGTGATACAGATAATGTCTTCTATAGAAAGGGATAAAGTTTCCCAGCAGGACACTATTGGAACTACTCAGGAGGAAATCACTACTGGGAAATATCCCGTATTGGTGGACCTAAATAGGACTCAAGAAAGTTTGTTGGGTTCTGTACTTTTAGGTTCTCAAATGCCCAGAACAGACAGACATAAAGGGCTTTTGCATCTCCAGTGGTACCAACAGTAGTTCCTATCTTGCCACCAAATGCCTTACACCAGGATTTTAGAAGAACAATACAGTTATTCATATAGTTGGTAGCCACTCATGCCCAAAGAAAGATTGTGGACGTACTTGTTGCTACTCAGGGAGTGGTAACCAAATCTAAGATCAAATACTTCCTCCATATAAATCCACCAGAAATCACAGGTTCTAAGCTTGCAGAGGACCCTCAATAATTCATAGATAAGACTCTTAGAATTTGTAAGGTGATACAGGGTATTGGATGCAGATACAGTTGAATTAGCTGCCTATTGACCGAAAGATGTTGTCATTGATTTGTATGATATATAGGTTTCCTCGAGAGGTCAGGAAGCTCCTTCAGTGGTCTGGACAGACTTTGCAAAAGCCTTCATAGATCATTTCATGCTATTAGAGCTCAGAGAGGCAAGGGTGGATGAATTTCTATCTTTAAAGTAGGGTAATATTAGTGTCAAGGAGTACTGTTTATGGTTCACATAATTGTATAGATTTTCTTCAGAGGTGGTTAGCACATAAACATCACGGATTTTTCACTTTATGAATGGCCCTGTGGGTCCCTTTAAAGACCTTTTTTTCGATTGTTGCTATGAATAACGATTTGGATATAGCAAGGATCATGGTGCATAATTTATAATTAGAGAAGGATCATCATAATTGTGATGTAGATAGCGAGAGGGATCAAGAGTAAGAGAGTAAGAACGGCCAACCAGTATAAGGAAAACAGTGGAGCTTCCACTAGTAGAGGTCCACATAGGTAGACCCAGTTAGCTATGCACTCCATATCACTGATCTAGCTCGATCTTTGAAGTATAGGTATAAGCAGGGTCATACTTCTAGAGCACCAGACTTACGGCCTTAAAGGAGCATCAGTCAAGGATTACTACCTCGACCTATATGTAGGCAGTATGGCCGAGCACATGGAAAAGAGTGTTGGCATGGTTCAAATATGTGTTATTGGTGTGGTATAGAGGGCCATATGGTATGTGATTGTCCATAACTCAGAGATAAAGGTAGAGGTGATCGATCACAACTTACCTAGTCTGTATCAGCTACATCATCAGTGTCTTCTTTTTTGTTGTCCTCAAGCACCAACAGGTAGAGAATCTGGCAGGGAAAGAGAGCCCGATATGAGCGCTGGTACAAACCATATGTATGCACTAGCTAGTCAGAAAGATTTAGAGGCATCTCTAAATATGGTTACTTTTCAAATTATGTATATGCCTTGATAGACCCAAGATCTACCCTGTCAAGAAGTATAGAATAGAGTCGGAGTTATTATGTAAACCATTTGTAGTATCAACTCTAGTAAGAGATTCTATTATTACTAAGTGGGTTTATTATGATTGTGTGGTGATAGTATGTGTTGCTACATTGCCTAATCTGATTGAACTTGAAATGGTCAACTTTGATGTTATTATGGGTATGGATTGGCTATCCTTCTGTTATGCTATAACTGATTGTCGAGCAAAGATAGCCCATTTCCACTTCCCATGAGAGCCAATATTAGAGTGGAGAGGTGATTCTATGATACCTAGAGGGAGGTTTATTTCCTTTCTTAAGGCACAAAAGCTTATTTCAAAAGGGTGTTTGTATCACCTACTCCAAGTAAAAGATGTTGAGGCTGAAGAACAGGCACCGACTCTCCAATATGTACCTATGGTGAACGAGAACTTAGATGTTTTTCCTGATGAACTCCCTAGATTACATCATGTTAGAGAGATCAATTTTGGTATTTATGTGTATCCCGGTACGTAACCAATATCAATTCCACCTTATATAATGGCACCTGTAGAACTAAAGAAATTAAAAGAGCAGTTAAAATACTTGTTGGATAAAGGTTTTATTCAACCCAGTATATCACCTTGGGGTGCACCAGTGTTTTTGTACATAAGAAAGACGATATGTTGCAAATGTGTATAGATTACAAGTACCTGAACAATGTGACAATAAAGAATAAGTACACTCTACCCTAAATAAATAATTTATTTGATCAATTATAGGGAGCTAAATGCTTTTCAAAGATCGATTTGAGGTTCGGTTACCACCAGTTAAGGATTCATGAAGTGGATATCCCCAAGACAGTCTTTCAAACAAGATATGGGCACTTTGAGTTACCTGTCATGTCGTTTGACTAACAAATGCTCCAACAGCCTTCACAAATATGATGAATAGAATTTTTAAACCCTTTCTTGATATGTACATGATTGTATTTATAGATGATATTTTGATATATTCTAAAAATAAAGTTGAGCATGCAGATCTACTATATCTTGTTTTGATAATGAGCAATTGACAACAAAGGACCAGATCCCTAGATCTTCAAGTCTATACTACAACTGGCACGCGCTTACATAGTTTTGTCATCTAGTGTAACAAACTGTCCAGGTACTGCTTGTACTATTTAGGATACATTGTCTAATTGCATTTTAACCATAATCATTACTCTACTATAAAAGTAAAAGAATCCTTCTCAATTGGTAGTTTTTGCAGTTTCATAAGAGTGAAGAGAGAAAAACGCAAAAACTTAATTTTAGCTTAAGTTCTTAGTCCTTGTGTACTGATAGTGAATATGTTTTTGAATTTAATCATGGTTTGTAATGGAATTACTGATTCTATAAGAGTAATGTATTTCTTTGCTTTGAGAGTGCTTAGGTAGAGTTACCTAAGCTTGATACTGGTTAGATTTAATCAGTGTTGAGAAAGTCTTGGCAGAGTTGTCAAGTTAGGCTTGTAGTAGAGTTATTACAAGCAGGAGGAACCTAGAGTTAGGTTCAAAATCAATTCAACAATCAAGAGGTTGATTATAGTAGATTTGTGAGAGCTTGTGAGGGAAAGCCATATTTTTCCCTTCTTGAGTAAGGGTGTTTCCACGTTACATCGGTATGTTCCTTTATTTTCAACAATACCTTCCTTAGTGCCTTACTAATTTATTTCCTTTGACTGACGTTGAGGGATCAGGTCCCTCACGGTGGGGTACAAACCCTAAGGTTTCAACAATTGGTATCAGAGTAAGTTCACTCTAAAAGGTTCACACTTAGAGTGTTTTGGTTATTATGGTTGTTATCACTGAACAAAGGGTGGGGAGGAAGGAAGCAAAAAGGGATATATCCCTGACATTGAAGACTTTAGAGTCTGACTCAAGTGAGGAAGACACTGATATTGCCCTTCTGGCAACAAGGATTATTAAAGCAATGAAGAAAAGTAGTCAGCTTAGCAAAAGGGATAGCAAAATTAAAGGTTGTCAAAAAGGTGGTAGTTCTGAAGATATCATTATGGAATGCCCAATGTGCAAGATGGATTGTCAAAAACTACTTAAAATAAAGGTGAAAATGATAAAAAGAAGGATCAGAATCCTGAAAAGTCAAGAAGAAAGGATGTAGCTAGCTATATAGTGAACCAGGTCTTGCCTGAATGGGAAGACTCCTCCAGTAAATCTGAGAAAGATAAAGAGTATGGAGATGGTTTCATGCTGAAAATGAATGATATGAAAATCACCTCTGGTTCCTTGTTTTCCTTTATGGAAACTACTGAATATAAAGAAGAAAATGGGGTAGAAAAAAAGATTGCAACCAAAACAGTTTATAGACAGTAGTTGTTCAAGGCACATGACTTTAAGGACTGGTTGTTTTCTCTCCCTCAAGACACTTCAAGGGGAAAGTGTGTATTTTGGAAATGCTAAAAAAAGGTATATCCAAGGTGTTGGAAAGATTGGAAAATCACCTCATCATGCAATAGAAGATATGTAGGAAAGATTGGAAAATCACCTCATCATGCAATAGAAGATATGTATTATGTGAATGCCCTTAAGTACAGCCTTCTAAATGTATCTCAAATCTATGATAAAGGAAATGAGGTAAAATTCTCATCTGATGGATGTATTATGTCAAGCATGAAATCTGGAAGAATTATTCTCAAACCCAAAAGGGTCAAAAATATGTATGTAGCTGATTTGGAGTTTGTGACTGATGGGGAATTAACTTGCTAAAGTGTTCAAAGTGAAGATGTTGACTTATGGCACAGAAGGCTGGGACATGTAAGTTCCTCCTTGATAAATATGTTGATTTCAAAGGACCTGATCTATGGCATGCCAAATCTAAACTTTCTAGACAACAAAGTTTATAATGCTTGTTTTAAAGGTAAACAGACCAGATCTTCCTTCAAACTAAAGAAGCAGGTGAGAACTTCCAGGCCACTTGAGAAGCTGCACATGGATTTATGTTGACCTATTAAGTCTAAAATAGAGGAGAAGAGAAACATATGTTTGTTATTGTAGATGACTACTCCAGGTTCACCTGGACAATATTTATAAGAACCAAGGATGAAACATGTGAGGTTCTAGTAGCTTGTTCCAAGCAAATTCAAATAAAGCTAAATTGCAAAATTGCTTAATTCAGATCTGATCATGGAACTAAATTTGAGAACTCTCAAGTTGCAAAATTTTGTGCTGAGCATGGAATAAGTCACAACTTTTCTGCTTCTAGAACTTCATAGAAAAATGGAGTTGTCTAAAGGAAAAATAGAACACTCATAGAGATTGCTAGAACCATGTTGATTAATAGTGGTCTTCAAAAGAGTTTCTGGGTTGAAGCAGTAAATACTACTTATGATGTGACTAATAGGTGCTTGATTAGATCACTTGTGACTAATACTCCATATGAGCTAGTATTCAATAGAAATCCTAAGCTAGACTACTTCAGACCAATTGGGTGCAAGTGTTTTGTGCTGAACAATAGCAACAAAGAATTGGGAAAATTTGACTCCAAAAGTAATGAAGTAGTGTTTGTAGGCTATTCATCAACAAGAAAGGATTACAAAGTTTTAATAAAAGAACTCTGTGTATTGAAGAAAGTTTTCATGTGATCTTTGACGAGTCAAGAAATAAAATAAACTTAGGTGATGGTGAAAGTTCAGAAGCTGGAAAACTTATTCCTATTCAAAGGGATGATATTTTTTAAGATGATAATCTAGGGATAAATTATGTTGATGAGAATGATAAAAGTGATAGTGATTCTGGATCTCAGTCACATATCCTAGCTCCAGTAGAAGAACAATCAGAAGAAACTAGTCAGAATTCATAGGGACCTGGTCCCAGTGGAATCAATCTCAAAAGGCAAAACTGGAGACATAAATTCTTTCATCCCTTTGAGAATATGACTATACCTTTGGAAATATGAGTCCAAACTAGAGCTCAAGAAAGAAATATTATGGCATTTTCAGCCTTTTATCACAAGTTGAGCCTAAGAATGTGAAAGAATCTTTGAAAGATGCTGATTGGATCAATGCAATGCAAGAAGAATTTCAGCAATTTGAAAGAAGCAAAGTCTGGCATCTGGTTCTCAGGCTTGTTAACAGAACAATTATACCAAATGGGTGTACAAAAATAAGCAAGATGAGAATGGAACTAGTAACAAAAACAAAGCAATTCTGGTTGTTCAAGGTTATAACTAGGAAAAAAGGATTAACTATGATGAGACTTTTGCCATTGTAGCAAGAATAGAGGCAATCAGAATTACTGCTGCATTTGTTGCATATATGGGATTCAAACTATTTCAAATGGATAGCAAAAGTGCCTTTCTGAATAGAAATCTTAAGGAAGAAGTCTATGTCAAACAACCACCAAGTTTTGAAGATATAAATTTTCCTCATCATGTGCTTAAATTGGACAAAGCTTTTTATGGTTTGAAGCAACCACCAAGGGACTGGTATGAAAGACTCTCAAAGTTTCTCTTGTAAAATGACTTCAAAAAGAGGGAAAATAGATAATACTCTATTTTTAAAGACCAAAGGTGGCAGCTAACTAATTGTTCAAATATATGTTATGAGTTCGAGGCAAACCCATCACGAAGTCCATGTTTACAACTTCCCACTTCCAGGTAGGAATACTGAACTCCTGCATGGACCAACTAGGCTTCTGATGCTCTATCTTAACCTTCTGACATGTAGAGCACTTAGCCATAAATTTTGCAATATCTTTTTTCATCCCGCTCCACCAATAGATCTCCCGCAAGTCATGGTACATCTTTATGGACCCTAGATGAATAGAGTAGTGCACACCATGCGCTTCTGTAAGAATTCACTGCCTTATGTTATCTACGTCTGAAACACAAAGACGACCCTGACAATGAAGAACAGCACCTCCCCATTAGGAGAAAACCTCTATTTTCTGGTCCTAAACTGACTCTTTTAACTTGATAAGACTGGGATCCCTATCTTGCTTTTCTTTCACCTCAGAAACTAGAGATAATTCTAAACTACTCTGAACACATATACCACCCTCTGAAGAATCGACTAAGAGAACACCTGGTCTAGCAAGTTGGTGTACTTCTTGAGCTAACTTCTTCTTACTATCCTCAACATGAGAAAAACTACCCATAGAGAGTCTACTGAGAGCGTCAGCCACTACATTGGCCTTGCTCGGATGATAGAGGACACTCATGTCATAATATTTCAAGAGCTCTAACCACCTTCTCTGACAAAGATTGAGATCTTTCTGAGAAAAGACATACTGAAGGCTCTTATGATCTGTGAAGACATCTACATGAACACCATATAAATAATGCCTCCAAATCTTTAAGGCAATTACTACGGCTGCTAATTTAAGATCATGAGTAGGATAATTCTTCTCATGGGGTTTAAGATATATGGAGGCATAGGCTATGACCTTACCATGCTACATGAGGACACAACTTAAACCAACTCTAGATGCATCACAATACTCTACGAAATTGTCTGAACTATCTGAAAGAGCTAAGACTGAAGCTGAGGTGAGTCGAGTCTTTAATTCCTGAAAATTCTTCTCACAAGGATCTAACCACTGGAACTTGATTTTCTACTGATTCAATGTGGACATAGGGTATACAATGGATGAAAATCCTTTAACAAATCGTCTATAATATCCAACCAAACCCAAGAAACTCCTGAAATCTGATGGACAAATAGGGCGAGGCCAGCTTCTTACCGCTTTAGTCTTTTGAGGATCTATACTAGCACCATCATCGGAAACGATATGACCAAGGAATGCTACTGACCTTAGATAAAAGTTGAACTTACTAAATTTGGTGAATAACTGATGATTTTTGAGAGTCTAAAGTGCTATTTTGAGATGGTCTGCATGATCTTGCTCAATGCGGGAATAGACCAGAATATCATCTATGAAGACTATGACAAATATATCCAAGTATGGATTGAACACATGGTTCATAAAGTCCATGAAAGTGGCTGGGGCATTGGTCAGACCAAATGATATGACTAGAAATTCAAAGTGACCATACCGCGTATGAAAAGCTATCTTCAAGATGTCACATTCTCTAACTCTAAGCTGATGATATCCGGATCTGAGGTCTATCTTAGAGAAATAACTGGCACCCTAAAGTTGGTCAAACAAGTCATCAATTCTAGGAAGAGGATACTTGTTATTGATCGTGACTTTATTGAGTTGATAGTAATCTATACACATTCTGAGTGAACTATCTTTCTTGCGCACGAATAAGACTGGTGCGCCCTATGGGAAATATTGGGTCTGATGAATCCCTTATCTAAGAGATCTTTTAACTAATCTTTTAGTTATTTGAGTTCTGTTGGTGCCATTCTGTATGGAAGAATAGAGATAGGTTGAGTGTCCGAAAGAAGATCAATACCAAAGTCTATTTCCCTTTCAGGAGGAATTCCTGGAAGATCTTTGGGAAAGACATTTGAATATTCATTCACTACTGGGATAGATTCGAGACTGGGAGCCTCGGAACTGGAATCTCTAACATGAACTAGATGATAAACACATTCCTTAGATATCATTTTCCTTGGTCGAAGGTAGGAAATTTGCTGACCTCTGAACACTGAAGTACTACCCCTCCACTCAAGGATGGGTTCATTTGGGAACTGAAACCAAACTATTCTATTTCTACATTCGACTGTGGCATAGTAGGAACGAAGCCAATCCATGCTAAGAATGACATCAAAATCAGTCATCTCTAATTTGACTAAGTCTGCTGAAGTGACTATCTGAAATATCATAACCGAGCAGTTCCTGTATACCGCTAGGCTATGATGGTTTTACCCATTAGGGTAAAGACTGAAAAGAGATCTGTTAGAATTTTGGGACTGATTTCAAAATCAACTGCTATATAAGGAGTAACAAAAGACAAGGAAGCTCCTATATCTATCAAAGCATAAACATGCACATGAAAGATCTGTAACATACCAGTAACTACATCAGGAGAACTTTCCTAATCTTATCGAGTATAAAGAGCATAAAGATAATTTGGGCGTTGCCTACTAGTAGCACTAAAAGTGGCACTCTGCTAATTTGGGCGACCGAACTAAGCTGAAGAGCGATTCTATTGACCCTGAGGACCTGGCTATGGAAAGTCTCTAACTCTATGGCATGGCTTGCCACAACCAAATCAAATGCCACTACCTGCTCTACACACACCCTGATGGTGCTTACCACAAGTCCAACAAAGAGAATAGGAGTGGGCACTACTAACACTGCCCTAGGTCTTAGAGCCTGGCGCTCTATCTTTGTTACCCTCTCTGAACTTAGAAACTGGAGCACTGGCTGTAGAGAGAGATAGAACTGATGACTTAGGACAAGACTGAGAATAGTTTTCTCTTTCTGATTTAGGCTGACTAAAATTAAAGCTACCTGTCCTAGCTTTCTTATTCTGTTTTTCTCTCTGCTTAATTTTTTGCTCTTCTATCTGATGAGCATGGGTCATAAGTCTAGCTAAGGTCATGTCACTAATAAGCATGGAGGATCTGCACTCATTAACCACGCTGTCGTTCACCCCTGAAGAGAACTTACTCATCTTTGATCTACTATCTCCAACCACTTGAGGGGCATACCTGGCTAATTGAGTAAACTTAAAAGAATACTCTTTTACTGTCATATTGCCCTGCCTTAGGTTAATGAACTCTAGCACCTTGGCTTCTCTAAGCTCTTGGGGAAAGAATCTAAGAAAGCAGTGACAAACTCCTTCTACTCTACAGGACCTGCATCATCTGATCTTTTGGACTTCCACTGTTTGAGCCTAGCATGAGCCACATCCTGCAACTGGTATGCAGCTAGTTCAGCACTCTCAATAGTAGTCATCCCCATGGCATCTATCACTTTTTAAACTTGATCTAAGAATTTCTAAGGGTCTTCATCTAACTTAGACCCAAGAAAGGTTGGACAATTTATTCGGGTGAAGTCCCAAATTCTAGCTGCGGCTGAGTTGGCCACTGGGTTGGCCGGGATAAATGTTGGTTGTTCATTATGAGCAGCGAATGATTGATCAAGATTGGTAAATGTGGTCCTGAACTCCGCATGAGAAACATGATTTCCCACTCTTGCTCAATCAGGACCGCATTTACCACTTCTTTGGGCTGAGGGGCTGACTGATTTCTTCTCTTAGGAGGCATGTTCTGAAATATATAGAAGAAGCGGATTAGACTGAGAGACTGACTTGTGATTATGCTCACTGGCAAGACATGAATATTGAAAGAGGGGAAACTATTCTTAAAACATCTCATAGCCTCTTGCACATAAATGTGGCATGCAACACACCCATGTACAAGACTCTACTAGATGCGGCTTTCAGACTTCCTAGGACTCTATTGAACCTTAGGTTCTGATATCAAGTTTGTAACAACCCGATTTGCTGAAACAAAATGCTACACGGGGCTTATGACCCCGAGGGACCACAAGCTAACCCATGACTAATATCTCTACCTGTATACTGCATAAGATAACTTAATAATGTGAAAACATGCACTAAAAGGCCATAAGGTTCGATTATGAACATGACTGAATGATATAACATTTGTATGGGGTAATAGAATACCTAAAACAAAATTGAAAATACTGAAGTCTGAACATGATAGTCTGTATCTAGTCTGCATCTAGTCTAAAAGCCTCTATTTTCTGAAAAATTTGAATAAGGAATTGATGGGACATGTCCCCAACTAACTTTAACTAATAAGCTAATCAATGAGATACTAGAAAATCATTATGTCCTCAAAGGATAAGGATTCACTTCTACTCTGACTGTTGAATCTAGAATCTACTGCTAATCTGAAACTCGTGTCTCTGAACCTATGGTGTAACATAAAAAAAAAAGCACCATAGCACGAATGTGTCAGTACATATTTACCGAGTATACATATCAGGTAGGCTATATACAATGGTTCACATGTATGAATAATGCTAATTGACTATCTACCATGAATGTGAGAATACATGCATAAATATATAACTATAACTGACAATGTGATTTCTTGATTTCTGAGTCTGTATACTGATAACATGACATGCTAGTAACTGATATGACTGATAACATGAAGGACTATATCTAAATAAAGTTGATAGTATGGGAGACTATATCTTAGTATAACTGATAACGTGCGTAACTGTAGCTGACAGTCCTGAATCTAGTGGAACTATCTGAGTTCTGTACTATACCTGAGTGGACTATATCTGATAGTCCTAAAATTTGAAGAACTATTTGAGTTTTATTACTGAGACTAATTAACTGTAGCTGATAGTCCTAATTCTGTAACATGAAACTATGGGAAGTAGTATCTAACTGACATGCTCCAAAGGTGCTATAAAGCTGAGCTGGGGTCTAATCTATGCCCTGATTGGAAGGGTCTCAATACCGCACCACTAGTAAGGACAACATGAGTAACCCTTATATAATAGGTAACTCTAGCAAGAACGGTAGGAACCCTCACAAAACAGGTTAAGCCACCTTATCTACCCTCATATAGCAGGATACAATGTCTCAACCTATGCTGGCGACATAGTTCTGGAATGCAAGGAATGCTTCTATGAATCACACTCTCATATAACAGGTAAGTCCCTATCCTTGGGTTCACTCGGTGCTAATTCCTACTCCCATTAGTAACCGTCTGGGCTAGCACCTGGAAAGCTGCTCGAAACTCTATATGTTACACACTCTTATTTTCAGGATCTACTGGCTGAGAGGGTTGATCATCAACCCTATGGACAAAGTCTCTGTGAGGAGACATACTCTATAAATGAAAGAATGAACTGGATTAAACTGAGGATCAACATGAGCTCATGGTCACTTACACGAAATAATCACTGAAAGAAGAGTAACTTCTCCTAAGAACATCCTGTAGCCACTTGTACATAAATGTAGCGAGTTACACACCCTTGTACAAGACTCTACTAGATGCGGCTTTTCAGACTCCCTAGGATACTCTTGAACCTTAGGCTCTAATACCAAGTTTGTAACACCCTGAGATCCCATCCCATAATGTCACACGATGCTTATGGACCCGTAGGACCACAACCTAACCCTTTTCTGATATCTGTACCTGTACACTGCATAATATCTTAAATAAAGGCAGAAACTTGCTATAAGGTTCAACACATCTATACATACTCAAACCTAAAAATTAAATACTAATACATCCATCTGAAAAGCCTCTGAACTGCCTGAACTATGGAGTTGATGGGACAGGTCCCCAACTAACTCCGTCAACTGAAAATAAACAAAATCTGAAACAATAATAGTAAACTGAGATTCATCCTCGAAAGAAAAGGACTCACTACTACTGCTGCTGATGGGGACTGAACTGCTGAGGATAATCTGGATCCTGTGTCTCTGAACCTATGGTGTCAAATAAAACACCATAGCGTAAATGCGTAAGTACAGGAATGTACCGAGTATGTAGATGAGGTAGGCTAATGCAAGGGCTCATGGATGCCCAATATCTAAACTGAATAATCATTAAAGATGCCACATGAGAACACACACATGAATACACAGAACATTAAAACAATCATCGCAACTCTAGAAAATGAAACTCGCATACCACTTTACTACAGACTAAAATTACTACTGACACTGAAATACTTAATCACTGACTTCTCTGATACTGATAATTGAGGATCTGGATGTGCTTAGATCAAGGACTGTACTCTAAGCTTACTACTTTCGACTGAAAGAATTAGAGATCAACTTTGCTAACAGATTATTCTGGAAGCGATTATTAATGATAAAAAGTATGATTATATCTGAATCTGACAACAAGAATATTTAATAGAAATCAGATACTGTGATCAAGCCTGTCTGGTGATATATCTCTAAATATAATATCAATCAACTGTATATGTGACCAAGTCTATCTATCAGGATGGTCGATGAATCAATGGAACTATCTGAGTTCCTCATAAAGATAGATGATTCTATCTGATAGTCCTAATTTCTGAAGATTAATTCTGAATCTGAAACAGAAACTGTGGGAAGTAGTTACTTAACCGACATTCCCCAACCTACCATAGGTGAGGTCTAACCTCTACCCTCGATTGGGAGGGTGCCAATACCGTGCCACGGGTAAAGATATTATCTTTATGTGCATTATCTTTATGTGACCCTCATCTATCAGGTGCTCAAACAAGAATGGTGGAGCCCTCATCCAACAGGTCAAGCCACCTCATCAACCCTCATCTAATAGGTATGATGTCTCTCATCTACCCTCAACTAGTAGGTATGATGTCTCAACCTACGTTGGCTACATAGTTCTAGGGCACAAAGATTGCATCTTAGAATCACACCCTCTACTAATAGGTGAGTTCCCATCCTTCATCTCACTCGGTGCTAGTTTCTACTCCCAACTGAAAGACTCTGACTGAATTCTTAACTGAGCACAACTGAACTAAATCTGATACTGATTATATTTCTCAAAAGATCTAACTGAGTTACGCTAAGATTACTTAGTTTCGTATCTGACGAAAAAGACATCGAATCATAGTATCTGACTGACAGGATAGAGCTTGAATAGATTACTCAAATCACTTCTGCGATTAGAATTGAATCGATTGAATACTATTAGATCTAAGCTAATTATGGGACTAAGGCTAGATTACTAGCGATACAGAGATTACAGAGATTTCTGAGATTACTAAACTTTCTTAAGTTCCGCACTTGTCTGAGGATACAAAGTTCTATAGTTCACTGAGTTCTGAGAATCATGGCTCAACTTGAATTATCGAGAAACTGACACGAGTTCTAGACAATAGCTCTATTTTCGGGTATAAATACCCCCAGGACTCGATAGCATAAAAGTAAGCACCATTATTCATTCATCATCACAAGCATTCATGCATCATCACAATCATTCAAGCATCTTCACAAGTAATTCAGGAATCATGCCATATGTTCATTTCCACAGTCATTAAACATCACCTCAAGCATTTAAGGATCTCAAATGTCTATTCATCATCACAGTCGCTAAGGAGTCACTTTAAGCATCTCGAAATCATAATCATATAATAACATAGGGGAAATATGCTACTATATTGTACTCCCTTCAACAAGGTTTTACCTCAGCTATTTCATACCTATATCGATCTTGACATGTGTTTAGATATCCCATGGCTTGGGGAGACTTCATACTATCAAGCCATAACTTACTTGCTAACCAATTGGCATGTATTAAAAGCTTAACATATATCAAGAGGCATGTATTAAAAGCTTAACATATATCAAGAACACATAATTAGGAGAATTTACAACCATCATATCTCGAATTGTTCACTAGGGCCTTTCAACAACCACTAGACATGACCGATTTTACACTTACTTTGGAATATCATGCTATCTTGGCATATTTCACTCACTAAGGCATTTTATGAAACACTAGGCATGCATGGACTAGCTCACAATTTGGGATTTTCTATTCAACATACTATAGTGGACCTTATGCTTCACCTAATATCTTTATCAAACCTATGGGGAACGTTCTTCACTTATTCAACCATTTCTACACCTAAAAGTCATGAACACATCACATGAAAAAACAACTTCAAGAGGGTCTATCACAAACATCACATTAATTTCACATACTAGGGTCAAAGCTCATAAATTTTGTAGGCAAACATAAATCAAAACTTAACAACACATTAAACATCTATTTCAACTCATACAAATCATTAACAACTCATAAACATAAAAATCTTTTAGTTTTAAAAAGGGATTTTGAGCTTCTTGGATGAAAGGGACCCAAGAATCAACATCTACATACCTTAACCTTTGAAATTGGATGAACTTTAGTGCTTGAAACTTTATCCACACTTAAAATAAATAAATTCTTGAAGCCTACACTATGAGGAACTTGATTCTTGAAGAAAACTTGAAGAATTTATGGATGAATTTTTGAAGATTAGGGTTCTTGCATAAAACCCTAGATATTCTTGAGAGAATTGCAAAAGAAAATAATTGAATTAGGGTTTGAATGAGGGTTCCTCATATTTATAGAGGCTCAAAAAATATGGAAAATGACCAAAATATCCTTGGAAAAATTCCCTTGAATTGCCGAAAAAATATACTTGACGCCATCCGTGGTAGGCCGTCAGGTCCGTGATAGGCCGTCACGAATGGTCATCACAAAAGGGGTCCAAATTCTTGATTTTCTGCCCAGGGCTGACGACATCGCTAGAATGTGACGACATCGTCAAAAAGGTCGTCAGAAACGTGATAGCCCGTCAGAAACGTCATCACTTTTTTCCAGCTTGACATTCTAGAATAAAATGCAGAGAACTCTTTGCTCTGATATCGGATTTAGGCGAAATTGGTATCCTTGGAAATCTAATTCAAAGATCTTTCATTTGATATATAGAAATCCACCCAGTTCTTCATATACATTAATTTATGGTCGATTGAAGTTGACCCAAATTTTTATAGTCACTAAAACTTGAATGATAGGAAAGCCTTCAACTCGACCTTGAGTTAGGGGACCTCTATGATCTTAATCCATGCTCTAATAGATTCCCATACGATTCAAAGTATTTCATACTTGGGAGGATATTTTTGAAACATTTTGACTCGGATTTTTGCTTTACCAAATATGCTCTAAGGCTCAGACTGGAAGAGGATTTTGCGGGGCATTACATATCTCCCCCTTGAGAACATTTGTCCTCGAATGTCGCTTAATAGACTGAAATTACAGATAAATAGAAATTACTCAAGAAATGGAAACATCTCAGATCAGGACTACACTACTGGAATGACTGGCATATAGAGTTCTCACACTGGGCATGCATATATGATGCATGGAATACTCTACTGATGATACTCATAGCTGAATTCTCATAATACACATGCATATCTGATGCATAGACTCATAACTAGGATGATCTCATGAATACACGACTGAACACACGTTGACAAGCTGAACTCTTTCTACTAAATGCACATATCTAATGCATGAATGTCCGGCTAAGTTGACTTTTGAAAGCAGGACTTGACAATGCAACAATGATTGATGCTAACTTTATAAGAAAAATCTGAACATACATCGAGCTGAATCTAATGGCATGAAACATCATAATACCATGGGGTATCTCCTCCTTGGGACTCTATGTCCCTCTAAACACACTTCAGTAAAATAGTAGAGCGGTGCACGGGGCACCTCCAGACTGGTCATAATTGACCGATCAAGATCTAAAACTTATACATGACTCATGCTAACATAAAAGCTCAAAATAAGAGCAAAGGATCTATTAATGCATAACATAATAATGAAGGGCTCATAACATACCCGGTTAATTTTATGGGATCTTTCCGAACAAAGGCGAGCCTGAAGTGCATACAATCTATTATGAGCTGAAGGATGACTACGCTGACTTTGGGGACCTGGCTTAGACAGTCTCAAACTTTGTGACCGGTCTCTCCACATTCAAAGAACACATCACTACCGGCTATACATACACCCTTATGATTCTTACCACATTCTTCACATAACGGGTAGGTACGAACACCACTAGTACTACTCTGGGCTTTAGATCTTGGTGCTTTCTCAAATCTGACACCCCCAAATGCAGGTGCGAGTACACTAGCTGAAGATGGAGATGGAACTAAAAATCTCTGACCATACTGAGAACTAATACCACCTTGAGACCCTGACTATGAGAAACCATGACTATCTATCTTAGCTCTCTTACTCACTCTCCCTCTCTCCTTCATCTTATCTGCCTCAATCTGTTGCTCATGAATCATTAGCCTAGAAAGATCCATATCACTATTGATCATGGCAGCTCTACACTCTTTCAACACATCACTTGATACCCCAATCAAAAACTTACTCATACTTGCTCTAGGGTCAGCTATCAAGTCAGGAGCATACTTAGCTAATTGGTTAAACCTAAGACAATATTCTTTCACTATCATGGAGCCTTGCCTTAGGTTCATAAACTCTTCTACCTTAGCTTCTCTTATTTATAGTGGGAAAAACCTATCTAGAAAGGTACTCTAAAACTCTAGCCAAGTCACGAGAGCTGCATTCTCCCCTCTACATTTCTCCCACATCACTGCCCAATGAGGAGCAGTATCTTTAAACCTATAAGATTCTAACTCAACACTCTCCTCCTCTGACACATGCATAATCTGGGTGATCTTCTTCACCACCTCAATAAACAACTGCGGATCCTCACCTACTACTAACCCAAAGAATTCGGGCGGGTTCATTTTCATAAAGCTTCTAATCCTGTTTACGCTAAAATTCCAATCTTGCTAAGGTAGGACTGCAGCCTGATAGTTACCATGAATATTAGTCACCGCCTGGGCTAGCTCCTGGAAAGCTGCTCAAAACTCTACATGTAACACACTCTTATTTTCAGGATCTACTGGCTGAGGGGGCTGATCATCAACTCTATGGACAAAGTCTCTGTGAGGAGGCATACTCTGTAAATGAAAGAAGGAAGTGGATTAGACTAAGGATCAACTTGAGCTCATGCTCACTTGCATGAAATAATCACTTAAAGAAGAGGAACTGCTCCTAAGAACATCTTGTAGCCTTTTGTACATAAATGTGGTGCACTACACACCCATGTACAAGACTCTACTAGATGCGACTTTTCAGACTCCCTAGGATACTCTTGAACCTTAGGCTCTGATACCAAGTTTATAACACCCCGAGATCCCATCTCGAGATGTCATACGGTGCTTATAGACCCGAAGGACCATAAGTTAACCCTTTTCGAATATCTGTACCTGTACACTACATAATATCTAAAATAAATGCAGAAACTTGCCATAAGGTTCAACACATCTATATATACTCAAAACTGAATACTGAATACTAATACATCCATCTGAAAAGCCTCTAAATTGTCTAAACTGTGGAGTTGATGGGACGGGTCCCCAACTAACTCCATCAACTGAAAATAAACAAAATCTAAAATAATAATAGTAAACTGAGATCCATCCTCAAAAGAAGAGGACTCACTACTACTGCTACTGATGGGGACTGAACTGTTGAGGATAATCTGGATCCTATGCCTCTGAACCTATGGTGTCAAATAAAACACCATAGCGGAAATGCGTTAGTACAGGAATATACCGAGTATATAGATAAGGTAGGCTAATGCAAGGGCTCATGCATGCATAATATCTAAACTGAATAATCATAAAAGATGTCGCATGAGAACACATTCATGAATGCACAGAACATGAACACAATCATCGCAACTCTAGATACTGAAACTCGCATACTACTTTACTACAGACTGAACTCATTACTGATATTGAGATACTGAATCACTAACTCTTCTGATACAGATAACTGAGGATCTGGATGTGCTTATATCAAGGACAATACTTTAATCTTACTGCTTTCGATTGACAGAATTAGAGATCAACTTTGCTAACAGATTATTCTGGAAGTGATTATTAATGATAAAAAGTATGATTATATCTAAATATGACGACAAGAATATTTAATAAAAATTTGATACTGTGATCAAGCCTGTCTGGCAGCATATCTCTAAATATGATATTAATCAACTGTATATATGACCAATCCTATCTGTCGGAATGGTCCATAAATCAACAGAACTATCTGAGTTCCTCATAAAGATAGATGATTGTATCTGATAGTCCTAATTTCTGATGATTAATTCTTAAATTAAGACTGAATCTGAAACTAAAACTGTGGGGAGTAGTCACTTAACTGACATACCCCAACCTACTACAGGTGGGCTCCAACCTCTACTCCCGATTGGGAGGATGCCAATACTATGCCACAGGTAAAGACATTATCTTTATTTGCATTATCTTTTTCTGACCCTCATCTATCAGGTGCTCAAACGAGAATAGTGGAGCCCTAATCTAACAGGTCAAGCCACATCATCTACCCTTATCTAACAGGTATGATGTCTCTCATCTACCCTCAACTAGTAGGTATGATGTCTCAACCTACGCTGGCTACGTAGTTCTGGAGCACAAAGCTTGCATCTAAGAATCACACCCTCTACTAGTAGGTGAGTTCTCATCCTTGAGCTTGCTCAATGCTAGTTTCTACTCCCAACTAAAATACTCTGACTGAATTCTTAACTGAGCACAACTGAACTGAATCTGATACTGATTATGTTTTTCAAAAGATATAATTGAGTTATACTGAGATTACTTAGTTCCATATCTAGCGAAAAAGACATCGAATCATAGTATCTGACTGACAATACAGAGCTTGAATAAATTACTCAAATCATTTCTGAGATTAGAATTGAATCACTTGAATACTATTAGATCTGAGATGATTACAGGACTAAGGCTAGATTACTAGCGATACAGAGATTACAGAGATTTCTAAGATTACTGAACTTTCTTAAGTTTCGCTGAGGATACAAAGTTCTATAGTTTAATGAGTTCTGAGAATAATGGCTCAACTAGAATTATCGAAAAACTAACACGAGCTCTAGACAACAGCTCTATTTTTGGGTATAAATACCCCCAGGACTCGATAACATAAAAGTAAGCATCATTATTCATTCATCATCACAAGCATTCATGCATCATCACAATCATTCAAGCATCTTTGCAAGTAGTTCAGGAATTACGCCATATGTTCATTTCCACAGTCATTAAACACCACCTCAAGCATTTAAGGATCTCAAATGTCTATTCATTATCACAGTCACTAAGGAGTCACTTTAAGCATCTCAAAATCATAATCATATAATAACATAGGGGAAACATGCTACTAGATTGTACTCCTTTCAACAAGGTCTTACCTCAGCTATTTCATACCTATATTGATCTTGACATATGTTTGGATATCCTATGGCTTGGGGAGACTTCATACTATCACGTCATAACTTACTTTCTAACCACTTGGCATATATTAAAAGCTAAATATATATTAAGCGCACATAATTGTGAGAATTTACAACCATCATATCTCGAGCTGTTCACTAAGGTCTTTCAACAACCACTAGATATAACTGGTTTTACACCTACTTGGAAATTTCATGCTATCTTGGCACATTTCACTCACTAAGGCATTTTATGAAACACTAGGCATACATGGACTAGCTCACAATTTGGGGTTTCCTATTCAATATACTATAGTGGCCCTTATGATTCACCGAAGCTCTTTATCAAACCTATGGGGAACCCTCTTCACTTATTTAACCATTTCTACACTCAAAAGTCATGAACACATCACATGGAAAAATAACTTCAAGAGGGTCTATCATAAACATCACATGAATTCCACATACTAGGGTCAAAGCTCATAAATTTTGTAGGCAAACACAAATCAAAACTCAAAAACACATTAAACGTCCATTTCAACTCATACAAATCATTAACAACTCATAAACATAAAAATCTTTTAGTTTTAAAAAGGGTTCTTGACCTTCTTGGATTAAAGGGACCCAAGAATCAACATCTACATACCTTAACCTTTGAACGTGGATGAACTTTAGTGCTTGAAACTTTATCCACACTTGAAATAAATTAATTTTTGAAGCCCACGCTATGAGGAACTTGATTCTTAAAGAAACCTTGAAGAATTTATGGATGACTTTTGGAAGATTAGGGTTCTTGAATGAAAGCCTAAATACTCTTGAGAGAATTGGAAAAGAAAATGATTGAATTAGGGTTTGAATGAGAGTTCCTCATATTAATAGAGGCTCAAAAAAGGTGGAAATTACCAAAATACCCTTGCAAAAATGCCCTTGAATTGCTGGAAAAATATGCTTCACGACATCCGTGACAAGCCATCACGTCCATCATAGGCTGTCATGAATGGTCGCCATAAAAGGGGTCCAAATTCTTGATATTCTGCACAGGGATGACGACATCATTAAAAATGTCATCATAATGTGACGACGTCATCAAAAAGGTCGTCAGAAACATGATAGCCCATCAGAAACGTCGTCACCTTTTTCCAGTTTGACATGCTGGAATAAAATGGGGATAACTCCTTGCTTCGCTATTGGATTTAGGCAAAATTGGTATCGGTGGAAATCTAATTCAAAGATCTTTTATTTGATATATATCAATCCACCCATTTATTCATATTCAATGAGTTATGGCTGATTTAATTTGACCCAAATTTTTACGGTTACTTAAACTTGAACGACAGGAAAGCCTTCAACTCGACCATTAGTTAGGGGACCTCTATGATCTTAATTCATGCTCAAATAGATTCCCACCTGATTCAAAATATTTCATACTTGGGAGTATTTTGTGGGGCATTACATTTAGTCAGTTCTGACTTTTAATTCCAAGGGCTTTTAAGTCCTTTTCTCTCACCTCAATCAGCCCAAAATACAAAATTTAATCCCTGATAACCTAGTTATTATTTTATTCAATTTTTTTCCAAAATCAAGAACATTCTCTCAATTAGCAAAACCCTAACTTTCAAGAATCGAGGTCAAATCTCAAGAACTCACCATTAATTCTCACAAATTTGTCAACCCGGGTATGTTAAATGTTCATCGATGGGTTCCTTTCACCCATGGAGTCCAAGTATCCAATTTTAATTACAAATTTATAATTTTTTCAAGTTATTATGATTTTAAATTATGATCTTAACCATGAATCTCCATGAATCTTGATTTTGTACCATTCTTTAATGAAATTATCGTTGTTATATTTCCCACATATTTCAACGTTGTCATTCTTCAAATTAAATCATGATTAAGTGCCATTGATGTTTAAATCATTCTATTAATTTAATTTTAATACTATACCCATGATTTTCCTAAGTTACGAATACAAGTGTTTGATAGAATGCCTACAAGAATAAGTACTTGATAAAAGTACTCATGATATGTCCTCTAGGCTTGATATTATTTTGCTATTATTGCTTTTGAGTCCTGGGGTTTTAAATACTTGAACACTCTAGATGTTGCATTAGTATCATCTCGGTATCTTCAGAATAACTTCAGAATGTATTATGAGCATTAATAGATCAGTCAGTTAAACTCCAAATTATTTAGTAACTCAGTGTCATTCAGTTAGGAGTAGAATTTAGTACCGAGCGGGTATAGGGATGATGACTTCCCTGTCAGATAGGCAGAGTCATTAGTAACAATCCTTATGCTCCAAAACTATATAGCCAGTGTAGGATATGAGAAGTCACCCATCAATTTAGGCTTGACAACCTTGCAGGGGTCACCCGTCAGTTTAGGCTTGACACCTTTAGTCCTTTGGGGTAATACAGTACACCAATTTAGTGGATCCACAAAGCCAACGTTAGTACCCATGGCACGGTACTAACACCCTTCCAACTGGGGTTATAGTTTGGACCCCAATTAGCTTTGATTGGGGCATGTCGGTTAGATGATACCTCCCACAGTCTCAGTTATAGTCTCAATTTAGTTATTTTGTTTTAGTTATTTGACCATAGCATACAGTCAGTTATCAAATTTTCATTATCTATAGATAATATTCAGATCATGTTATATGCTTGGTAATTCATCCCCATTTCTACAGATTTCATGTATCATCAGTACTTACAATTTTCATGCATCTTCAGTATTCATAGATTCTATGCACTCTATTTATTACCTTATGTTATTCGTATATATATATTCAAAGGATTATTTGTTCATGTTCATAAAACCATGCATATTTTCCTACCTCATTTAGCATACTAGTACATTCAAAGTACTGATCACATATCCTTTTCTTGTGCTATAATGCTTTATCTCATTGGTTCGAAAGTCTAGTTCTTAGATCGCTCTTAGACTTCTTAGGATTTCGGCAGTAGCAGTAGTGAGTCCTTATATTTTGAGGACAAATTATTTTATTTCATGCTTTTAGTTTAGTAGTCAGTTGGAGTTAGTTGTGGCCTATCCCATCAACTTATATTCACTCAGTTTAGAGGCTTTCAGATACTATAGTCAATTATTCAGTATTCAGACTTTAGTTGCTATTGTCAGATTATTTTATCAATTTGGCATTTACAGATTTTATCAGTTTTCATTACTTAAAACCTTATGGCATAATAGTTGTTCTTCCACATTACCATTATATTATTTAGTACTCATAGTTGGTACCATCTCATGGGTTAGCTTGTAGTTCCTCAAGACTAAGCATCGTGTGACGCCCTGGGTGTACTCTCGGGACTTTACATACTTGGTATCAGAGCCTAAGGTTATAAAGTGTCCTAGGAAGTATAAAATCTACGTTAAGTAGACACTTGTGCATGGGTGTGTAGTGCATCACACTTATGGGCAAGAGGCTACCAGATATTTTATAAAAAAGTTTCCCTTCTTTCAGCATCCGTGTCATATGACTGAGCAAGAGATCATGTTAAACTCTCTGTCTAATTCATTTTTTCCTTCCATTTACAAAACATCCCTCCCAAAAAGAATAACAAAAAAAGAATAAAAAATCGGACATCACCTCCACCTGTTTAGGCAGATCCTCTGGATGATATGTCACCCACATAGAATTTATAGTTGTGTTCACCACTCTAACCAATTCAGTAACAGCTCAGAATAAAACGGCCAAACATTGTTCAGGCCAACCCATTGGCCAATACTACTGCAATGAGAATTCAAGACTTCACCCAAATAAACCCTCCTTCCATCATAGTATCTAAGTCTGAAGAGGATCTACAAGAATTCTTAGATATAGTTCAAAAGGTAACAAATATTATGGGAGTGACATCTAGTGAGAGTTTTGAGTTTGCTGCATATCAGTTATAGGATGTAGCCCATACATGTTTTAAGCAGTGGAAGGTAGGTAGGGGTGTAGATGCAGGGTTTGTAGAATGGGTAGAGTTTGCTACAGCCTTCTCAGAAAGATTTTTCCCATTGGAGTTAAGGGAGGCCAAGGTATTAGAATTTATTAACTTGAGAAAGTGCAGCATGAGAGTGAATGAGTATTCCCTCAAGTTTACTCAGTTATCCAGATATACTCCTCATGCAGTAGCTCACAGCAGATCCAAGATAAGTAAGTTTGTGTATTGTGCATCTGATAGTATGGTCAAGGAGTGTAGGACCGCAATGCTGATTAGGGAGATGGACTTATCTAGGTTGATGGTGCATGCTCAACAGATTGAGGAGCATAAAACCAAGGAGATAAAGAGAGAGAATAAGAGGGCTAGAACAAGTAGTTTTAATTTCAGTCAACCAAGGTTAGAAGGTGGTAACCACCCTTATTTTTGTCAGAGATATTAGGCCCTATTGCTCTCTTCAATTAGTGCTCCAGTGCCCAAATTCAGAAATGATAACTGGGATAGGTCACCAGGCTCTAAGTCCCAAGGCAGTGTTAACAGTGCCCGTATGAATCCTTTATGCTAGAAATATGGTAGGAACCATCAGGGTGAGTGTAGAGCTAGCAGTGATGTGTTCTTTGGGTCTGGAAGGTAAGGCCATTAGATTTAGGAGTGCCGGGTAGTTTCTTAGAAAGGTAGGGAGTTGTATGATTAGTGCCAGTCTTATCAATCGTCAATCCCAGGCGATCGCCCGACTCAGCAGGGTGTCGCTTCCAGTGCTACCAGTGGTCTGCACCTAAATAGATTGTATTCCCTTCAGTCCCAATAAGATCAGGAAAATTCTCCTAACATAGTTACTGGTACGCTGCAAGTCTTTTATTTACATATTTATGCTTTATTAGACCTTGGAGCTTTTATTTCTTTTGTTACCCCTTAGATAGCTGTCAACTTCGGAATCAGTCCTGAAATCTTAGTAGAGCCTATTTCAGTGTCTACCCCAGTAGGTGTTTCCATTATAGCCAGTAAAGTATATAGGAATTGTCCGATCACAGTATCTCAGAATGTTACTTCAGTTGATCTTGTGGAATTAGACATGACTAATTTTGACGTCATTCTCAGCATGGATTGGCTCCACTCATGCTATGCTTTAGTTGATTGTAGAAACAGCATAGTTCATTTCCAGTTCCCAAATGAACTAGTCTTAAAATAGAGGGGTAGTACTACAGTGCTCAGGGGTCAGCTTGTTTCATACGTTAAAATGAGATAGATGATATCCAAGGGGTATATTTACCATCTTGTTGGAGTAAAATACTCTAATTCAGAGACTCCAACCCTCGAGTCAGTTTTAGTAGTTAGGGAATTTCCAGATGTTTTCCCTGAAGATCTTCCCAGAGTTTCTCCCGAAATGGAAATCGACTTTGAAATAGACCTTCTCCCAAACACTCAACCTATTTGTATTCTGCCATACAGAATGGACCTAGCCAAACTTAAAGAATTAAAAGAACAGTTAACGGATATCCTAGATAAGGGATTCATCAGACCCAGTGTCTCCCTATTAGGCGCACTAGTTCTATTCGTACATAATAAAGACAATTCTCTCAAAATATGTATTGACTACTATCAGCTGAACAAAGTCACCATCAAGAATAAATATCCACTTCCTAGAATCTATGACTTATTTGACAAACATCAGGGTGCCATTTATTTTTCTAAGATAGACCTTAGATCCGACTGTCATCAGCTCAGAGTCAAAGAATGTTATATCCCGAAAACAGCTTTTCAAACCTGATATGGTCACTTTAAATTTCTAGTTTCCTTTGATCTTGCTAATTCCCTAGCAGCTTTCACAGATTTAATGAATCACGTATTTAATCAGTACTTGGACATGTTCGTTATAGTCTTCATCAATGACGTTCTTGTCTATTCTTGTAGAGAGAATGATAATGCAGATTACCTCAAAATCAAACTTCAGACTCTCAAAACTCATTAGTTATTTACCAAATTAGTTAGTGAGAATTTTGGCTAAGGTCAGTAACATTCCTTGACATATTATTTTCATAAATGGCATTAGAGTTGATTTCCAAAAGATCAAGGTAGTGAGAAACTCGCCCAGTCTTAACTCTCTATCAGACATTAGGAGTTTCTTAGGTTTAGCCGGCTATTACCGTTGGTTTTTTGAATGGTTTTCATGTATTGCATCCTCTATGTCCAGATTGACTCATAAAAAGTTAAGTTTCAGTGGTCCAATTCCTATAGGAAAAGTTTTCAGGAGTTAAAGACTCGACTCACTTCAACCCAAATTTTGACTTTTCCAGATGGTTCAGATGGGTTTGTTGTGTACTGTGATGCTTCCAGAGCTAATTTGGGTTGTGTTTTGATGCAAAGAGGTAAGTTCATAGCCTATTCCTCTAGACAACTTAAGCCCCATGAGAAGAATAACCCCACCTATGACCTTGAATTGGGTGTTATAGTGTTCGCCTAAAAAATTTAGATGAACTATTTATATGAGGGGCATGTTGATGTGTTCACAGACCATAAAAGATTATAGTATGTGTTCTAATAAAAAGATTTGAACTTCCATCAGAGAAGGTGGTTAGAGTTGTTGAAAGATTATGACATGAGTGTTCTGTATCATCCGGGCAAGGCCAATGTAGTGGCAGATGCTCTCAGTAAATTTTCTATGGGTAGTATTGCTCGTGTTAAAAATAGTAAGAAAAAGTTACTTCAAGAAGTTCATCAGCGTGCATGACTAGGAATCTTTTTAGTCGGTTCAACAGAGGGTAGTGATGGGTGCAGAGTAGTTCAGAATCATCTATAATTTTTGAGGTAAAGGCAAAATAAGATGGAGATCCCCATCAAGGAAAGCTAAAAGAGTCAGTCAGAGATTAGAAGGTAAAAGTTTTCTCCTAGGGGGGAGATGGTGTGCTGCATTGTCAGGGCCGGATATGTGTGTCAGGTGCAGATGACTTGAGGCAAGTTCTTGTATAAGCATATGGTGTGCGTTATTCTATTCTTCAAGGGGCCACTAAGATGTAATGTGATTTATGGGAGATCTATTGGTGGAGCGGGATAAAAAGAGATATTGCAGAGTTTGTAGCTAAGTGCTTAACATGTCAGCAAGTTAATATTGAGCACCAGAAATCTAAAGGGTCTATGCAGGAGTTCAGTATTCCCACATAGAAATGGGAAGAAGTGAACATGGACTTTGTGATAGGTTTTCCTCATACTCGTTATTAGCATGATTCGATTTGGGTTATCGTTGATAGGATGACCAAATCTTCTCATTTCTTGCCAGTTTAAACCTTTTATTTAGCCAAGGATTATGCCAAACTCTACCTCTGAGAGTTGGTTAGGTTGCACGGTGTTCCCATGTCCATTATCTCAGAAAAAAGTACTCAGTTTTCCTCTCACTTCTGGAAGGTATTCTAAACTAAGTTTACCTTCGTATAGCCTTTCACCCTCAGACAGATGGTCAAGCAGAAAGAACCATTCAGACTCTAGAGGATATATTAAGAGCCTGCATTATTGATTTTAAAAGTAGTTGGGATGACCAGTTTCCTTTGATTGAATTTGCATACAATAATAGCTATCATTCCAGTTTCCAGATGGCTTCGTTTGAGGATCTTTATGGTAAGATATATAGGTCTTTGATTGGTGGGTTTGAAGTGGGTGAGTCTGCAGTAGTAGGGCCTGACTTGGTGTTTGATACTTTAGGGAAATTTTAGTTAATCAGAGAAAGGCTTAGGGCATCCCAGAGTCGACAAAAATCATATGCAGATGTGAGGAGAAAAGGTCTTAAGTTTGAGGTCGGTGATTTTGTGTACTTGAAAATCTCTCCCATAAAGGGAGTGAAAAGGTTCGGTAAGAAATGGCAACTCAATCCTCTATATGTCGGTCCTTATTAAATTCTCAGTCGTCTCAAAAAGATAGCTTACGAACTTGAGTTGCCTTCAGATCTAGCTTCAGTACACCCTATGTTCCATGTCTCATTGTTGAAGAAGTGTATTGGTGACCCAGCTGTAGTTATTCCCTTATAAATTATAGATGTTTAGAACAGTCTTTCCTATAAGGAGGTTCCAGTCAAATTCTTGATCATCAAGTTCATAGGCTAAGGAGCAAAGAAGTTCCACTAGTCAAAGTCCATTAGAGGAATCAGTCCATTGAGGGAAGCTCTATGATTTCACCGCGTCGCACTGAGTCCAAAACTTGAAATCAGTAGGGGTAACGCGATTTCACCACGTCGCACCACACCTTCAGTTCCCAGTTGTCATTTTCCAGTGACACGGCATGATAGCGCCGCATCACCCCAGCATGCCAAATCAGGATTTTTCAGTTATTTTTGAGTTTTAATTTCAAGGGCTTTTCAGTCCTTTTCCCTCACCCCAGTCAGTCCAAAACACAAAATATAATCCCTAATAACTTAATTAGTCATTATTTTATTCAATTTTTTCCCAAAATCAAGAACATTCTCTCAATTAGCCAAATCCTAACCTTCAAGAATCAAGGTCAAATCTCAAGAACTTACCATCAATTCTCACAAATTCGTCAACCCAGGTATGTTAAATGTTCATCCATGGTTTTTCTTCACCCATTCCAATTTTAATTACAAAGTTATATCTTTTCAAGTTATTATGATTTTAAATTATGATCTTAGCCATGAATCTCCATGAATCTTGATTTTGTACCATTCTTTAATGAAATAATCATTGATATAATTCCCACATGTTTCAATGTTGACATTCTTTGAATTAAATCATGGTTAAGTGTCATTGATTTTGAAATCATGCTATTACTTTAATTTTAATACTATACCCATGATTTTCCTAAGTTACGAATTCAAGTTTTTGATAAAATACCTACGAGAATAAGTACTTGATAAAATTTCTCATGCTATGTCCTCTCAGCTTGATATTATTTTGCTATTATTTCTTTTGAATCCTGGGGGTTTTGAATACCCAAAAACTCTAGCTGTTGCATTAGTCTCATCTCAGTATCTTCAAAATAACTTCTGAATGTATTATGAGCATTACTAGACCAGTCAGTTAAAATCTAAACTATTTAGTAACTTAGTGTCATTCAGTTGGGAGTAGGATTTAGCACCGAGCATGTGTAGGGGTGACGGCTTCCCCGTCAGATAAGCAGAGTCATTAGTAACAGTCCATGTGCTCTAGAAATACATAGCCAGTGTACGATATGAGAAGTCACCCATCAGTTTACTCTTGACTACCTCACAGGGGTCACCCATCATTTCAGGCTTGACACTCTTAGTCCTTCAGGATAATATAGTACACTAGTTTAGTTGATCCACATAGCCAGCGTTAGTACCCGTGGCATGGTACTAACACCCTTTCAACTAGGGTTGCAGGTTAGACCCCAATTAGGTTAGATTGGGGCATGTCGGTTAGATGATACCTCCCACAGTCTCTGTTACAGTCTCAGTTCAGTTATTCAGTTTCAATTATTTGACCATAGGATACAGTTACCAGTAACACAGTTATTAGATTTTAGTATCTATAGATTATATTTAGATCATGATATATGTTTGGTAATGCATCCCCAGTATCTATAGATTTCATGTATCATCAGTTCTTACAGTTTTCATACATTTTCAATATTTACATATTTTATGCACTCTATTCAGTACATTATGTTATTCATATATATATTCAAAAGATTATTTTTTCATGTTCATGAAACCATGCATATTTGTCTACCTTATTTAGAATACCGGTACATTCAAAGTACTCATCGCATACCCTTTTCTTACCCTATTATGTTTCATATCATAGGTTTGGACATCCAGTTCCCGGATCGCGCTTAGACTTCTCAGGTTTTCAGTAGTAGCAGTAGTGAATGCTCATATTTCAAGGACAAATTATTTTATTTATTACTTTCAGTTTAGTTGTCATTTGGAGTTAGTTGGGGCCTATCCCATTAACTCATATTCAGTCAGTTTAGAGGCTTTCAAACACTACAGTTAGTTATTCAATATTTAGACTTTAAAATATACCTTCCCCCATACACTCAGGCTATCTGTATTCTGCTATACAAATTGGCTCGAGCTAAAATTAAAAAATTAAAAGAACAGTTAAAGGATCTCCTATATAAGGGATTCATCAGAACTAGTGTCTCCCTATGGGGCACACCAGTTCTATTCGTGCGTAAGAAAGACGGTTCTCTCATAATGTGTATTGACTACTGTTAGTTAAATAAAGTCACCATCAAGAATAAATATCCACCTTCTAGAATCGATAACTTGTTTGACCAACTTCAAGGCGCCAGTTACTTTTCTAAAATAGACCTTAGATTCGGCTATCATCAACTCAAAGTCATAGAATGTGATATTCCAAAAATAGCTTTTCGAACCCGGTACGGTCACTTTGAATTTCTAGTCTTGTCCTTTGGTCTTACTAATTCCCCAGCAGTTTCATGGGCATAATGAATCGCGTGTTCAAGAAGTACTTGGACATGTTCATTATAGTCATCATCTATGACATTTTTGTCAATTTTTGTAGCGAGAATAATCACACAGATTAACTCAGAATCATACTTCAAACTCTCAGAACTCATCAGTTGTTCACCATATTTAGTTAGTGTGTATTTTGGCTAAGGTCAGTATCGTTCCTTGGCCATATTATTTTTAGCGATGGCATTAGAGTTGATTCTCAAAAGATCGAGGTGGTGAGAAAATGGCCCAGGCCTAACTCTTCATCAAATATCAGGTGTTTCTTAAGTTTAGCTGGCTATTATCATTGGTTTATTGAAGAATTTTTGGCTATTGCATCCCCTATGTCTAGATTGACTCATAAGAAAGTCAAGTTTCAGTGGTTCAATTCTTGTGAGAAGAGTTTTCAAGTGTTGAAGACTCGACTCACTTCAGCCCTAGTTTTGACTTTACTAGATGGCTCAAATGGGTTTGTTGTGTACCGTGATGCTTCCAGAGTTGAGTTGGGTTATGTTTTGATGAAAAGAGGAAAGGTCATAGCCTATGCCTCCTGACAACTTAAGCCCCATGAGAAGAATTACCCCACCCATGACCTTGAATTAGCAGCTGTAGTGTTCGCCTTAAAGATTTGGAGGCACTATTTGTATGGGGGCATGTTGAAGTGTTCACAGACCATAAAAACTTATAGTATGTATTCTCTCAGAAAGATTTGAACTTGCATCAGAAAAGAGGGTTAGAGTTGTTGAAAAATTATGACATGAGTGTTATGTATCTTCCAGGCAAAGACAGTGTAGTGGCAGATACTCTCAGTAGATTGTCTATGAGTAGTGTTGCTCATGTAGAGAATGGTAAGAAAAAGTTAGTTTAAGAAGTTCATCAGGTTTAGCAGAGGGTAGTGTGTAGGTGCAGAGTAGTTCAGAATTATCTCTAGTTTGTATGGTAAAGAAAAAGTAGGATAGAGATCCCAATCAAGTGAAGCGAAAGTGTCAATCAGAGATCAGAGGGTAGAAGTTTTCTCCCAAGGAAAGATGGTGTGTTGCGTTGTCAGGGTTGGATATGTGTGCCAAGTGTAGATAACTTAAGGTAACAAATTCTTACAGAAGTGTATAGTACTTATTACTCTATTCATCCAAGGGCCACTAAGATGTACCGCAATTTGCGGGAGATCTATTTGTGCAACAGGAGAAAGAGGGATATTGCAGAGTTTGTAGATAAGTGCTTGACATGTCAGTAGGTTAAGATTGAGTTCTAGAAGCCTAGTAGGTCCATGCAGGAGTTTAGTATTCCTACATAGAAATGGGAATAAGTGAACATGGACTTTGTGATGGGTTTTACTCATACTCGTCATTAGCATGATGTGATTTGGGTTATCATTGACAAGATAACCAAATCTGTTCATTTCTTGCCAGTTCATACCTCTTATTCTGCTGAGGACTATGACAAACTCTACCTCAGAGAGTTGGTTAGGTTGCACGGTGTTTCTTTATCCATTATCTCATATAGTAGTCCTCAGCTTACCTCTCACTTCAGGAAGGCATTCTAAAAAGGTCTCAGTACCTAATTTCACCTCAGTACAACCTTTTACCCTCAGATAGATGGTCAACTAGAAAGGACCATTCAGACTCTAAAGGATATGTAAACCCTACGTTGTTGATTTTAAAGTTATTTGGGATGACCACTTGCCTTTGATTGAATTTGAGTACAATAATAACTATCATTCCAGTATCCACATGGGTCTGTTTGACGCTCTTTATGGTAGGATATATAGGTCTTCAATTGGTTGGTTTGAAGTGGGTGAGGCCACAGTAGTAGGGCCTAACTTGGTGTTTAATACTTTAGAGAAAGTACAGTTGATCAGAGAAAGGCTTAGGGCAGCACAGAGCCAACAGAAACCATATGCAGATGTGAGGAGAAAAGATCTTGAGTTTTAAGTCGGTGATTTTGGGTACTTAAAAGACTCTCCCATTAAGGGAGTGAAGAGGTTCGGGAAGAAAGGAAAACTCAGTCCCCAATATATCAGTCCTTACAAAATTCTCAGTCATCTGAAATAGGTAGCTTACGAGCTTGAGTTGCCTTCAGATCTAGCTTCAGTATACCTTGTGTTCCATGTCTCATTATTGAAGAAGTGTATTGGTGACCTAGCTATAGTTATTCCCTTATAAAGTATAGATGTTTAGAACAGTTTTTCCTATAAGGAGGTTCCAGTCAAAATTCTTGATCATCAAGTTCTTAGGCTAAGGAACAAAGAAGTTCCACTAGTCAAAGTCCATTGGCGGAATCAGTCCGTTGAGGGAGCTACTTGGGAAGAAAAGCAAATATGCGGACCAAGTATCCTCACCTCTTCTCCGCAAACTCAGATTCAGCTTAAGGTATCAGCCTTCCTTAGATTTACTCAGTTCCATGTTAAGTTACAGTTACAAACTTTAGTTATCATGGCATATCATTCCCATGTTAGTTTTACATTCATGAATCAGCTTAACCATGTGTTTATGCATCAGATATTCATGTTTAGTATGTAAACTCAGTCTATCAGTATTCCTTAACTTAATCAGTCTCATTTGAGGATGAATGTTCCCAAGGGAAGATATTGTAATACCCCGTATTTGCCTAGCCTAAATTTAACTCTTAGCATATGAGTTATTCCATATAAATTTTTAAAATACACAGTATCTTTTAGTTTGAAGCTTACCATTGTGTAGGAAATTTAATCAGCTTTCTAACGATATAAAGTCTGCCCATATCCGATACTTGTGTGAAGAGTTAGAGCCATTTTTCTAAGATGGTGTACCACCTGGAACATCAATGCATTGTGAAGGCATGCCAAATGGCAATTGATAAAATTCTGTGCTTCATCATGATCATGGCGCATTGAGCAAAGCAACACTTTCAGAATTGTCCTTTTCCAGTGAAGCTCCGCTATTTCACTGTGTCGCGCTGAGTCCAAAATTGGAAATCAGTAGGGTAACGCGATTTCACCACGTCGCGCCACGCTTTCAATTGCCAGTTGTAATTTTCCAGTGACATGGCATGATAGCGCCACATTGCGCCAACATGCCAAATCAGGATTTTTCAGTCAGTTTCAAGTTTTAATTTCAAGCGTTTTTTAGTCCTTTTCCCTCACCCCAGTCAGCCCAAAACACAAAATATAATCCTTAATAACCTAATTAGTCATTACTTTATTCAATTTTTTACTAAAATCAAGAACATTCTCTCAATTAGCCAAATCCTAACCTTCAAGAATTAAGGTCAAATCTCAAGAACTCACCATCAATTCTCACAAATTCGTCAACCCAGGTATGTTAAATGTTCATCCATGGGTTCTTTTCACCCATTCCAATTTTAATTACAAAGTTATAATCTTTTTAAGTTATTGTGATTTTAAATTATGATCTTAACCATGAATCTTGATTTTGTACCATTCTTTAATGAAATTATCATTGTTATAATTCCCACGTGTTTCAATGTTGACATTCTTTGAATTAAATCATAATTAAGTGTCATTGATTTTGAAATCATGCTATTACTTTAATTTTAATACTATACCAATGATTTGCCTAAGTTACGAATTCAAGTGTTTGATAAAATGCCTACAAGAATAAGTACTTGATAAAAGTTCTCATGCTATGTCCTCTCGGCTTGATACAATTTTGCTATTATTTTGTTTGAGTCCTGGGGGTTTGAATACCGAAAAACTCTAGCTGTTGTATTATTCTTATCTCAGTATCTTCAGAATAACTTTGAAATGTATTATGAGAATTACTAGACCAGTCAGTTAAACTCTGAACTATTTAGTAACTCAGTCTTATTCAGTTGGGAGTAGGATTTAGCACCAAACATGTGTAGGGATGATGGATTCCCCGTCAGATAGGCAGAGTCATTACTAACAGTCCCTGTGCTCCAGAACTATGTAGCCAGCGTAGGATATGAGAAGTCACCCATCAGTTTAGGCTTAACTACCTAGGGTCACCCATCATTTCAGGCATGACACCCATAGTCCTTTGGCATAATAAAGAACACCAGTTTAGTGGATCCATAAAGCCAGCGTTAGTACCCGTGGCTCAGTACTAACACCCTTCCAATTTGGGTTACAGGTTAACCCCAATTAGCTTAGATTAGGTCATGTCGATTAGATTATACCTCCCATAGTCTCAGTTTAGTTATTTAGTTTCAGTTATTTGACCACAGCATACAGTTACCAGTAACACAGGTATCAGCTTTTAGTATCTATAGATTATATTCAGATTATGATATATACTTGGTAATGCATCCCTAGTATTTATAGATTTCATGTATCATCAGTTCTTACAGTTTTCATATATTTTCAGTATTTACATATTTTATGCACTCCATTTAGTACATTATGTTATTCATATATATATATTCAGAAGATTATTTGTTCATTTTCATGAAACCATGCATATATGTCTACCTCATTTAGCATACTAGTACATTCAAAGTACTATTCGCATACCCTTTTCTTACCCTATTATGCTTCATATCATAGGTTCGTACATCCAGTTCTCGGATCGCGCTTAGACTTCTCAAGTTTTCAGCAGTAGCAGTAGTGAGTGCTCATATTTTGAGGATAGATTATTTATTTATTGCATTCAGTTTAGTTGTCATTTGGAGTTAGTTGGGGCCTATCCCATCAACTTATATTCAGTCAGTTTAGAGGCTTTCAGACACTACAGTCAGTTCTTCAATATTCAGACTTCGAAATAGATCTTATCCCAGACACTCAGCCTATCTGTATTTCACTGTATAGAATGGCTCTAGCCAAACTTAAAAAATTAAAAGAACAGTTAAAGGATCTCCTAGATAAAGGATTCATCAGACCCAGCTTCTCCCTATGGGGCACACCAGTTCTATCGTGCGTAAGAAAGATAATTGTCTCATAATATGTATTGACTACTGTTAATTAAACAAAGTCACCATAAAGAATAAATATCCACTTCCTAGAATAAATAACTTGTTTGACCAAATTTAGGGTGCCAGTTACTTTTCTAACATAGACCTCAAATCCGGTTATCATCGGCTCAAAGTCAAAGAATGTGATATTCCAAAAATATCTTTCCAAACCCGATATGGTCACTTCGAATTTCTAGTCATGTCCTTGGTCTTACTAATGCCCCAGCAACTTTCATAGGTATAATGAATCACGTGTTCAAGAAGTACTTGGACATGTTCATTATAGTCTTCATCTATGACATTCATGTCAATTTCCATAGTGAGAATGATCATACAGATTACCTCAAAATCGTACTTCAAACTCTCAAAACACATTAGATGTTCACCAAATTCAGCTAGTGCGAATTTTGGCTAAAGTTAGTAACATTCCTCGGCCATATCATTTTTGGCGATGGTATTAGAGTTGATTCTCAAAAGATCGAGGTGGTTAGTAACTGGCCTACGCCTAACTCTCCGTCAGACATCAAGTGTTTCTTAGGTTTAGCTGGCTATTATCGTTGGTTTGTTGAATAGTTTTTGTCTATTGTGTCCCCCATGTCCAGACTGACTTATAAGAAAGTCAAGTTTCAGTGGTCCGATTCCTGTGAGAAGAGTTTTTAGGAGTTTAAGACTCGACTCACTTCAGCCCTAGTTTTGAATTTACTAGATGGCTCAAATGGGTTTGTTGTATACTGTGATGCTTCCAGAGTTGAGTTGTGTTATGTTTTGATGTAAAGAGGCAAGGTCATAGCCTATGCCTCCTGACAACTTAAGCCCCATGAGAAGAATTACCCTACCCATGACCTTGAATTGGCAGCTGTAGTGTTCGCCTTAAAAATTTGGAGGCACTATTTGTATGGGGTGCATGTTGAAGTGTTCACAGACCAAAAAACTTGCAGTATGTGTTCTCTCATAAAGATTTGAACTTGCATCAAAGAAGAGGGTTAGAGTTGTTGAAAAATTATGACATGAGTGTTATGTATCTTCTAGGCAAGGACAATATAGTGGCAAATACTATCAGTAGATTATCTATGAGTAATGTTGCTAATGTTGAGAATGGTAAGAAGAAGTTAGTTCAAGAAGTTCATCAACTTGCCCGATTAGGCGTCCGCTTAGTTGGTTCAGCAGAGGGTAGTGTGTGGGTGTAGAGTAGTTCAGAATCAACTCTTGTTTTTAAGGTAAAGGAAAAGTAAGATAGAGATCCCAATCAAGTGAAACGAAAAGTGTCAGTCAGAGATTAGAAGGTAGAAGTTTTCTCCCAAGGAGAGATAGTGTGTTGCATTGTCAATGTAGGATATGTGTGCCAGGTGTAGATAACTTGAGGTAATGAACTCTTACAAAAGTTCATAGTGCGTGTTACTCTATTCATCCAGGGCCACTAAAATGTACCACAATTTATGGGAGATCTATTGGTGAAGCGGAATGAAGAAGGATATTGTAGAGTTTGTAGCTAAGTGCTTGACATATCAGCAGGTTAAGATTGAGTTCCAGAAGCTTAGTGGGTCCATCCAGGAGTTTAGTACTCCTACATAGAAATGGGAATAAGTGAACATGGACTTTGTGATGGGTTTGCCTCGTACTCATCATCAGCATGATTTGATTTGGGTTATCATTGACAAGATGACCAAATCTACTCATTTCTTGCCAGTTCATACCTCTTATTCTGTTGAGGACTATGCCATACTCTACCTCAGAGAGTTGGTTAGGTTGCACAGTGTTTCCTTATCCATTATCTCAGATAAAGGTCCTCAGTTTACCTCTCACTTCAGGAAGGCATTCTAAAAAGGTCTCAGTACCTAATTTCACCTCAGTACAACCTTTTACCCTCAAACAGATGGTCAAATAGAAAGGACCATTCAGACTCTAGAGGATATGTTAAGAGCCTACGTTGTTGATCTTAAATTTAGTTGGGATGACCACTTGCCTTTGATTGCATTCGCATAAAGTAATAACTATCATTCCAGTATCCACATGGCTCCATTTGAGGCTCCTTATGGTAGGAGATGTAGGTCTTTGATTGGTTGGTTTGAAGTAGGTGAGGCCACAGTAGTAAGGCCTGACTCGGTGCTTGATGCTTTAGAGAAAGTCCAGTTGATCAGAGAAAGGCTTAGGGCAGCCTAGAGCCAATAGAAATCATATGCAGATATGAGGAGAAAAGATCTTGAGTTTTAAGTCACTGATTTTGTGTACTTAAAAGACTCTCCCATTAAGGGAGTGGAGAGGTTCGGCAATAAAAGGACACTCAGTCCCCAATATATTAGTTCTTAAAAAATTCTCAGACGTCTGAAATAGGTAGCTTACGAGCTTGAGTTGTCTTCAGATCTAGCATTAGTACACCCTGTGTTCCATGTCTCATTGTTGAAGATGTGTATTGGTGACCCAGCTGTAGTTATTCCCTTATAAAGTATAGATGTTTAGAACAGTCTTTCCTATGAGGAGGTTCCAGTCGATATTCTTGATCATCAAGTTCGTAGGCTAAGGAACAAAAAAGTTCCACTAGTCAAAGTCCTTTGGCGGAATCAGTCTATTGAGGGAGCTACTTGGGAATCAGAAGCAACTATGTATACCAAGTATCCTCACCTCTTCTCTGCAAACTCAGATTCAGCTTGAGGTATCAGCCTTCCTTAGATTTACTCAGTTACGTGTTAAGTTACAGTTACAAACTTCAGTTATCATGGCATATCATTCTCATATTAGTCTTTCATTCATGAATCAACTTAACCATGTATTCATGTATCAAAGGTACATGTTTAGTATGTAAACTCAGTCTATCAGTATTCCTTAACTTAATCAGTCTCATTTGAGGATGAATGTTCCCAAGGGGGAGATATTGTAATACCTCGTATTTTCCTATCCTAAATTAAAATCTTAGCACATGAGTTATTCCATATAAATTTTTAAAATACTCAGTATTTTTTAGTTTGGAGCTTACCATTGCGTAGGAAATTCAATCATCTTTCTAAGGATATAAAGTTCGACCAAATTCGATACTCGAGTGAAGAGTTAGAGCTATTTTTGTAAGACAGTGTACAACCTGGAACATCAACGCATCGCGGAGGCATGCCAAATGGAAATTGTCAAAATCCAGTGCTTCATAGCTATCTGGTGTGTCGCACCAAGCAACACTTTCAGAATTGTCCTTTTTCGATGAAGCTCCATGATTTCACCGCGTCGCGTTGTGTCCAAAACTTAAAATTAGTAGGGTAATGCAGTTTCACCGCGTTACACCAAGCATTCAATTCCTAGTTGTCTTTTTGCAATGACATGGTGCGATAGCGCCGCGTCGCGCCAACATGCCAAATCAAAATTTTTCAGTCAGTTCCGAGTTTTAATTCCAAGGGCTTTTAAGTCCTTTTCCCTCAACCCAGTCAGCCAAAAAAACAAAATTTAATCCCTAGTAACCTAATTAGTCATTATTTTATACAATTTTTCTCCAAAATCAGGAACATTCTCTCAATTAACAAAATCCTAACCTTCAAGAATCAAGGTCAAATCTCAAGAACTTACCATCAATTCTCACGAATTCTTCAACCCAGGTATGTTAAATGTTCATCGATGGATTCCTTCCACCCATGGAGTCCAAGTATCCAATTTTAATTACAAAGTTATAATCTTTTCAAGTTATTATGATTTTAAATGTTGATCTTAACCATGAACCTCCATAAATCTTTATTTTGTACCATTCTTTAATGAAATTACCATTGTTATCAATTCCCACATGTTTCAATGTTGTCATTCTTCGAATTAAATTATGATTAAGTTTCATTGATATTGAAATCATGCTATTACTTTAATTTTAATACTATATGCATGATTTGCCTAAGTTACGAATACAAGTTTTTGATAAAATGCCTACAAGAATAAGTACTTGATAAAAATTCTCATGCTATGTCCTCTAGGTTTGATATTATTTTGATATTATTGCTTTGAGTCCTGGGTGTTTTAAATACCCAAGCACTCTAGCTGTTGCATTAGTCTCGTTTCAGTATCTTCCGAATAACTTCAGAATATACTATGAGCATTACTAGATCAGTCATCTAAACTTTGAATTATTTAGTAACTCAGTGTCATTCAGTTGGGAGTAAGATTTAGCACCGGGCAAGTGTAGGGATGACGACTTCCCCGTCAGATAGGCAGAGTCGTTAGTAACAGTCCCTGTGCTCCAGAACTACATAGCCAACATAGGATATAAAAAGTTACCCATCAATTTAGGCTTGACTACCTCGCAGAGGTCACCCGTCAATTCAAGCTTGACACCTCTAGTCCTTTGGGACAATACAGTACACCAGTTTAGTGGATCCACACAGCCAGCATTAGTACCCGTGGCACGGTACTAACTCTCTTCCAACTGGGGTTATAGGTTAGACCATAATTAGCTCAGATTAGGGCATATCGGTTAGACGATACCTTCCACAGTCTTAGTTATAGTCTCAGTTAAGTTATTCAGTTTCAGTTTCTTGACCATAGCATACAGTTACCCGTAACTCAGTTATCAGATTTTCAGTATCTATAGATAAAATTCAGATCATGTTTATTCTTGGTCATGCATCCCCAGTATCAACTGATTTTATGTATCATCAGTACTTATACTTTTCAAGCATCTTCAGTATTTACAGATTTCATGCACTCCATTTAGTACCTTTTGTTATTCGTATATATATATATATAAAGAAGATTATTTGTTCATGTTCATGTAACTATGAATATCTGCCTAGCTCATTTAGCATACCAGTACATTCAAAGTATTGATCAAATACCCTTTTCTTACACTATGAGGTTTCATATCATAGGTTCAGATGTCTAGTCCTCGAATCGTGCTTAGACTTCTCAGATTTTTAGCAGTAGCAGTAGTAGTAGTCAATCCTCATATTTTGAGGACTGATTATTTTATTTCATGCTTTAGTTTAGTAGTCAGTTGGAGTTAGTTGGGGCCTGTCCCATCAACTCATATTCAGTCAGTTTAGAGGCTTTCAGCCACTACAGTTAGTTATTTAGTATTCAGACTTTAGTTGATATTGTCAAATTATTTTATCAGTTTGGCATTTACAAATTTTATCATTTTTCATTACTTAAAACCTTATGGCAGAATAGTTGTTCTTCTACATTATCATTATATTATTCAGTACTCACAACAGGTACTATGATATTGAAAACATGCTATTACTTTAATTTTAATACTGTACTCATGATTGCCTAAGTTAGGAATACAAGTTTTTGATAAAATGCCTACAAGAATAAGTACTTAATAAAAGTTCTCATGTTATGTCCTCTAGGCTTGATATTATTTTAATAATATTACTTTGAGTCCTGGGGGTTTTAAATACCCAAGCACTCTAGCTGTTGCATTAGTCTCGTCTCAGTATCTTCAGAATAACTTTGGAATATATTATGAGCTTTACTAGATCAGTCAGTTAAACTCCAAACTATTTAGTAACTCAGTGTCATTCAGTTGGGAGTAGGATTTAGCACCGAGCGAGTATAGGGATGACAACTTCCCCATCAGATAGGCGGAGTCATTAGTAACAGTCCCTGTTCTCCAGAACTACGTAGCCAGCATGGGATATGAGAAGTCACCCACCAGTTTAGGCTTGACTACCTCGCAAAGGTCACCCGTCAGTTCAAGATTGACACCTTTAGTCCTTTGGAATAATACAGTACACCAGTTTAGTGGATCCACACAGCCAGCATTATTACCCGTGGCACGGTACTAACACCCTTCCAACTGGGGTTACAGGTTGAACTCCAATTAGCTCAGATTGGGAAATATCGATTAGATGATACCTCCCACAGTCTTAGTTACAGTATCAGTTTAGTTATTCAGTTTTAGTTGCTTGACCATAACATACAGTTACCAATAACTCAGTTATCAGATTTTCAGTATTTATAGATAATATTCAGATCATGTTATATGCTTGGTCATGCATCCCTAGTATCAACAGATTTTATGTATCATTAGTACTTATAGTTTTCATGTATCTTCAGTATTTACAGATTTCATGCACTCCATTTAGTACCTTATGTTATTTGTGTGTGTGTGTGTGTGTGTGTGTGTGTGTGTGTATATATATATATATATATTTAGAAGATTATTTGTTTATGTTCATGAAACTATGCATATCTGCCTACCTCATTTAGCATACTAGTAAATTTAAAGTACTGATCGCATACCCTTTTCTTATGCTATGATGTTTCATATCATAGATTTAGACGTCCAGTTCTCGAATCGCGCTTATAGTTGGGGCCTATTCCATCAACTTATATTCAGTCATTTTAGAGGCTTTTAGACACTACAGTCAGTTATTCAGTATTCAGATTTCATTTGATATTGTCAGATTATTTTATCAGTTTGGCATTTACAAATTTTATCAGTTTTCATTACTTAATACCTTATGG
The DNA here is from genome assembly GCF_002878395.1 of Capsicum annuum. NCBI lineage: Eukaryota > Viridiplantae > Streptophyta > Magnoliopsida > Solanales > Solanaceae > Capsicum > Capsicum annuum. The sequence continues at coordinate 138,296,781 of NC_061120.1, read as the reverse complement.
CATAACAATTTTTCTTCTGCATTATCATTATATTATTCAGTACTCACAGCAGGTACCAGCTCATGGGTTAGCTTGTGGTCCCTCAGGACTATAAACATCGTGTTACACCTAGGATGTACTCTTGGGGCTTTACAAACTTGGTATTAGAGACTAAGGTTTTAAAGTATGCTAGGAAGTCTGAAAGATGCATCAAGTAGAGTCTTATGCATGGGTGTGTAGCGCGCCACACTTATGGGCAACAGGGTAGTAGACATTTTAGGAAAAAATTACCATTCTTTTAGTATTCGTGTCGTGCGATCGAGCAAGAGCTAATGTTAAACTCTCTGTCTAATTTATTTTTTCCTTTCATTTACAGAATATGCCTTCCAAAAAGACAAGCAGAAGAAGATCAATAAACCAGCCAGTACCTCTTCCCATTCAAGCAGATCCTCTGGACGAGCATGTCTCCTATGCAGAATTTAGAGCTACGTTCACTACTCTAGCCAATTTTGTAGCAGCTCAGAATGAATGGCAGACCTCTGTTCATGCCAACCCAGTGACCAATACTGCTGCAATGAGGATTAGGAGTTCAACCGAATGAACCCTCCTTCCTTCACGGGATCTAAGTTTGAAGAGGATCCACAGAAATTCTTAGATATGGTTCAAAAGGTAACAAATATTATGGGGGTGACTTGCATATCAGTTGTAAGATGTATGCTATACATACATTAAGGAGTGAAAGATAGATAGAGGTGCAGATGTAGGGCCTATAGAATGGGAAGAGTTTGCTACAGCCTTCATACATAGATTCTTCCCATTAGAGTTAAGGGAGACCAAGGTGTTAGAATTTATTAACTCTAGGTAGGGCATCATGAGTGTGAAGGAGTATTCCCTACAATTTTCTCAGTTAGCCAGATATACTCCTCATGTAGTAGCTGACAGCAAATCCAAGATGAGAAAGTTTTTGTATGGTGTATCTGATAGTGTGGTTAAGGAGTGTAGGATCGCAATGCTAATTACATAGATGGACTTATCTAGGTTGATGGTCCATGCTCAATGAATTGAGGAGCAGAATACCAAAGAGAGAGAGGGGGAGAATAAGAGGGCTAGAATGGGTAGCTTTAATTTCAGTCAACCAAGGTCAGAAGGTGGCAACCTTCTTAAGTTTCATCAGAGATATTCAGCCCTAGTACCTTCTTCATCCAGTGCCCCAGTGCCCAAATTCAGAAATGATAACAGGGATAGGACACTAGGCTCTAAGTTCCAAGGCAGTGTTAATAGTGCTCATACGAATCCTCTATGTCAAAACTATGGTATGAACCATCAGGGTGAGTGTAAAGCTGGCAGTGATATATGCTGTGGGTGTGGCAAGCCAGGCTATCAGATTCAGGAGTGCCAGGTAGTTTCTTAAAAAGGTAGGGAGCTACACCAACAGGGCCAGTCCCAGCCGATCGCCTGACTCAGTAGGGTGCTTCTTCCAGTGCTACCAGTGGTCAGCACCCAAATAGATTGTATGCCCTTAAGTCTCAACAAGATCAGGATAATTCTCTTGATGTAGTTACTGGTACACTGCAGATCTTTTATTTACATGTTTATGCTTTATTAGAACCTGGAGCTTTTCTATCTTCTGTAACCCCTTATATAGCCGTTAACTTTGAAATCAATCCTGAAATCTTAGTAGAGCCCATTTCAGTGTCTACCCCAGTAGGTGTTTCCATTGTGGCTAGGTAGGTATACAGGAACTATCCGATCATAATATCACAGAAAGTTACTTCAGTTGATCTTGTAGAATTAGAGATGACGGATTTTGACGTCATTCTCGACATGGATTGGCTTCACTCATGCTATGGTTTATTTAATTGTAGAAACAAAATAGTTTATTTCTATTTCCCAAATGAACCAGTCTTAGAATGGAAGGGTAGTACTACAGTGCTCAAGGGTCAGCTTATTTCATAACTTAGAGTGAGAAAGATGATATCCAAGGGGTATATTTACCATCTTGTTCGAGTCAAAGACTCTAATTCAAAGACTCCAACCCTTGAGTCAGTTTTAATAGTCAGGGAATTTCCAGATGTGTTCCCTGAAGATCTTCTTAGAGTTTCTCCGAAAAGGGAAATTGACTTCGAAATAGACCTTCTCCTAGACACTTAGCCTATCTGTATTCCTCCGTACAGAATGGATTTAGCCAAAATTAAAGAATTAAAATAATAATTAAAGGATTTCCTTGATAAGGGATTCATCAGACTCAGCATCTCCCCGTTGGGCGCACCAGTTCTATTTGTGCATAAGAAAACTGGTTCTTTCAGAATACGTATTAACTACTATTAGTTGAACAAAGTCACTATCAAGAATAAATATCCACTTCCTAGAATCAATGACTTATTTGACCAACTTCAGGGCACCAGTTACTTTTGTAAGACAGACCTCAGATTCGACTATCATTAGCTCAGACTCAAAGATTGTGATATTCCAAAAATAGCTTTCCAAACCTGGTATGGTCACTTCAAATTTCTATTCTTGTCCTTTGGTCTTACTAATGCCCCAGCAACTTTTATAGACTTAACGAATCGCATTTTTAAGTAGTACTTGGACATATTCGTTATAGTCTTCATCTATGACATTCTTTTCTATTCTCCTAATGAGAATGATAACGCAGATCAACTCAGAATTGTACTTCAGACTCTCAGAACTCATCAGTTTTTTGCCAAATTTAGTAAGTACAAATTTTTCCTAAGGTCAGTAGCGTTCCTGGGCCATATTATTTCCGGTGATGGTATTAGAGTTGATTCTGAAAAGATCGAGGTGGTGAGAAACTAGCCCAGGTCCATCTCTCCATCATACATCAGGAGTTTCTTGGGTTTAGCTGGCTATTACCATTGGTTTATTGAAGGGTTTTCATCTATTATGTCCCCCATGTCCAGATTGACTCAGAAGAAAGTGAAGTTTCAGTGGTCCGATTCCTGTGAGAAGAGTTTTCAGGAGTTGAAGACTCGACTCACTTCATCCCCAGTTTTGAGTTTGCCAGATGGTTCAGATGGGTTTGTTATGTATTGTGATACATCCATAGTTGAGTTGGGTTGTATTTTGATGCAAAGAGGTAAGGTCATGGCCTATGCCTCTGGACAACCTAAGCCCCATGAGAAGAATTACCCCACCCATGACCTTAAATTGGCTGTTGTAGTGTTTCTCTTAAAGGTTTAGAGGAACTATTTGTATGAGGTGCATGTTAATGTGTTCACAGACCATAAAATCTTGCAGTATGTATTATCTCAGAAAGATTTGAACTTGCATCAGAGAAGGTAGTTAGAGTTATTGAAAGATTATGACATGAGTGTTTTGTATCATCCGGGCAAGGCCAATGTAGTAGCAGATGTTCTCAGTAGATTGTCTATGGGTAGTGTTGCTCATGTTAAGAATGGTAAGAAGAAGTTAGTTCAAGAAGTTCATCAGCTTATCTGACTAGGCGTTCGCTTAGTCGGTTCAGCAAAGGATAGAGCACGGGTGCAGAGTAGTTCAGAATCATCTCTAGTTTTGAGGTGAAGGAAAAGCAAGATAGAGATCCCAATCTAGTGAAGCTGAAAGAGTCAGACAAAGATTAGAAGGTAGAAGTTTTCTCCCAAAGGGGAGATGGTGTGCTGCGTTATCAGGGTCGGATATGTGTGCCAGGTGTAGATGACTTGAGGCAACGAATTCTTACAGAAGCTCATAGTGCACGCTACTCTATTCATCCAGGGCCCACTAAGATGTACCACAATTTATAGGAGATCTATTGGTAGAGCGGGATGAAGAAAGATATTACAGAGTTTGTAGCTAAGTGCTCGATATGTTAGCAGGTTAAGATTGAGTACCAGAAGCCTAGTGGGTCCATGCAGGAGTTCAGTATTCCCATATAGAAATAGGAAGAAGTGAACATGGACTTTGTAATGGGTTTACCTTGTACTCATCATCAGCATGATTTGATTTGGGTTACATTGACAGGATGACCAAATCTGCTCATTTCTTACCAGTTCATACCTCTTATTCGGCCGAGGACTATGCCAAACTCTACCTCAGAGAGTTGGTTAGGTTGCATGGTGATCCCTTATCCATCATCTCAGATAGAGGTCCTCAGTTTACCTCTTATTTCTGGAAGGCATTCCAAAAGGGTCTTGGTACCTAAGTTCACCTCAGTACAACTTTCTACCCTCAGACAGATGGTTAAGAAGAAAGGGTCATTCAGAATCTAGAGGATATGTTAAGAGTTTGCATTGTTGATTTTAAAGGTAGTTGGGATGACCACTTGTCTTTTATTGAATTCACGTATAATAACAGCTATCATTCTAGTATCCACATGGCTCTATTTGAGGCTCCTTATGGTAGGAGATGTAGGTCTTTGATTGTTTGGTTTGAAATGGGTGAGGCCGCAGTAGTAGGGCCTGACTTGGTGTTTGATGCTTTAGAGAAAGTCCAGTTGATCAGATAAAGGCTTGGGACAGCCCAGAGCCGACAGAAATCATATACAGATGTGAGGAGAAAATATCTTGAGTTTAAGGTCAGTGATTTTTTGTACTTGAAAATCTCTCCCATAAAGGGAGTAAAGAGGTTTGGCAAAAGAGGGAAACTCAGTCCCCGATATGTCGGTCCTTACAGAATTCTCAATCATCTCAAAAAGGTAGCTTACGAGCTTGAGTTACCTTCAGATCTAGCTTCAATACACCCTATGTTCCATATCTCATTATTGAAGTAGTGTATTGGTGACCCAGCTGTAGTTGTTCCCTTGGAAAGTGTAGATGTTCAGAACAATCTTTCCTATGAGGAAGTTCCAGTCGAAATTCTTGATCATCAAGTTCGTAGGCTAAGGAACAAATAAGTTCCACTAGTCAAAGTCCTTTGCCGGAATCAGTATATTGAGGGAGCTACTTAGGAAGCAGAAGCACATATGAGGACCAAGTATCCTCACCTCTTCTCTGCAATCTCAGATTCATCTTGAGGTATCAGCCTTCCTTAGATTTACTTAGTTCCATGTTCAGTTACAGTTACAAACTTCAGTTATCATTGCATATCATTCTAATGTCATTCATGTATTCATGAATCAGCTTAACCATGTATTCATGCATCAGATAGGTATGTTTAGTATGTAAACTCAGTCTATCAGTATTTCTTAGCTTAATTAGTCTCATTCGAGGATGAATGTTCCCAAGGGGAGATACTGTAATACCTTATATTTTCCTGGCCTAAATTTAACTCTTAGCACATGAATTATTCCATATAAATTTTTGAAATACTCAGTATTTTTCAGTTTGGAGCTTACCATTGCATAGGAAATTTAACCAGCTTTCCAACGATTAAAGTTCACCCAAATCCAATACTAGAGTGAAGAGTTAGAGCCATTTTTTTAAGATAGTGTACCACCTGGAATATCAATGCGTCGCGGAGGCATGCTAAATGGAAATTGTCAAAATCTAGTGTTTCATCTCGATCATGGCATGTCTCATCAAGCAACACTTTCAGAATTGTCCTTTTCCAGTGAAGCTCTATGATTTCACCGCGTCGCGCTAAGTCCAAAACTTGAAATCAGTAGGGTAACGCAATTTCACAGCATCGCACCAAGCCTTCAGTTCCTAGTTGTCATTTTGTAGTGACACGACGCGACGGGACCGCATCACACCAGCATGCCAAATTAGGATTTTTCAGTCAATTATGAGTTTTAATTTCAGGGGCTTTTAAGTCCTTTTTCCTCACCCCAGTTGGCCCAAAATACAACATTTAATCCCTAATAACCTAATTAGTTATTATTTTATTTAATTTTTCCCTAAAATCAAGAACACTCTCTTAATTAGCAAAACCCTAACCTTCAAGAATCAAGGTCAAATCTTAAGAACTCACCATCAATTCTCACGAATTCGTCAACCCAGGTATGTTAAATGTTCATCCATGGGATCCTTTCACCCATGGAGTCCAAGTATCCAATTTTAATTACAAAGTTATAATCTTTTCAAGTTATTATAATTTTAAATTATGATCTTAACCATGAATCTTGATTTTGTACGTTCTTTAATGAAATTATCGTTTGTATTAATTCCCACATGTTTCAATGTTGTCATTCTTCGAATTAAATCATGATTAAGTGTCATTGATGTTGTAATCATGCTATTACTTCAATTTTAATACGACACCCATGATTTGCCCAAGTTACGAATACAAGTATTTGATAAAATGCCTACAAGAATAAGTACTTGATAAAAGTTCTTATGTTATGTCCTCTAGATTGGTATTATTTTGCTATTATTGCTTTTGAGTCCTGGGGGTTTTGAATACCAAAACACTTTAATTGTTGCATTAGTCTCATCTCAGTATCTTCAAAAAAACTTCAGAATGTATTATGAGCATTACTAGATCAGTCAGTTAAACTCCGAATAGTTTAGTAACATCATTCAGTTGGGAGTAAGATTTAGCATCGAGCGGGTTCAGGGATGATGGCTTCCCCATCAGATAGGCAGACTCGTTAGTAATAGTCCATGTGCTCCAGAACTACGTAGCCAGCATAGGATATGACAAGTCAGCTGTCAGTTTAGGCTTGACTACCTTGCAGGGGTTACCCATCAATTCAAGCTTGACACCCTTAGTCCTTCGAGAAAATATAGTACACTAGTTTAGTAGATCCACACATCCAGCGTCAGTACCCTTGGCACAATACTAACACCCTTTTAATTGGGGTTATAAGTTGGACCCTAATTAGCTCAGATTGGGGCATGTCGATTAGATGATACCTCCCACAGTCGTAGTTACAGTCTCAATTTAGTTATTAAGTCTCAGTCGCTTGACCATAGCATATAGTTACTAGTAACTCAGTTATCAGATTTTCAGTATCTACAGATTATATTCAGATCATGTTATATGCTTAGTCATGTATCCCCAATATCTACAAATTTCATGTATCATCAGTACTTACAGTTTTCATGCATCTTCAGTATTTATAGATTTCATGCACTCTATTCAGTACTTTATGCTATTCGTATATATATATTCAGGCGATTATTTGTTCATGTTCATGAAACCATGCATATATGTCTACCTCATTTAGCATACCAGTATATTCAAAGTACTAATCGCATACCCTTTTCTTATGCTATGATATTTAATATCATATGTTCAGGCGTCCAGTTCCCAGATCGCACTTAGACTTCTCAGGTTTTCAGCAGTAACAGTGGCGAGTCCTCATATTTTGATAAAAGATTATTTTATTTCATGCTTTCAGTTTAGTAGTTAGTTGGAGTTAGTTGGGGCCTGTCTCATCAACTCATATTCAGTCAGTTTAGAGTCTTTCACACACTACAGTCAGTTATTCAGTATTCAGACTTTAGTTGATATTGTCAGATTATTTTATCAATTTGGCATTTATAGATTTTATCAGTTTTCATTACTTAAAACCTTATGGCATAACAGTTGTTCTCCCGCATTATCATTGTATTATTCAGTACTCACAGTAGGTACCAGCTCATGGGTTAACTAGTGGTCTCTCAGGACTGTAAGCACCGTGTGACGCCCAGGGTGTACTCTCTGGGTGGTACACATCTGTTACAACAGATGAGTCATCTGTTGAAAGTCAAAACAGGTCTTGCTAGTAGTTTGATTTCTTCCAATAGATGATTTATCTGTCGCAATAGATAGGTCATCTGCTGAAAATATTTTTGTACTGTGTTGTATTTGTTAAATGTCTTATTACTTTTTTCAATGATGTACAAATTAATTATAATTTTTTTTCTCTTGTTCAACAGTTGTTGGATCATAAACGAAAATATATTTTATATAATAAATAACATATATTACCAACTAAAATGAGTTAAAATTTTCAAGTTCATAATTAAATCAACAACAAGACTATTTACTAGTACAACAATCATGGAGCATTTTCATCCGGGCATGTAATTCTTTTGTGGCCAATTTTTTCTTATTGGAAATGATTCTCGGACTCCATGCCTCTTCTTCATTCGTCTTCTATTCAATTTACTTGGATCAATATATGGTGGAGGTATTTCTCTCTCTATAATCTCCACATGAATAATTTAAGAATATTCAGGAGGCACCGAAATATTATTCTCACAATATGCAATTATGTATTTTTTTCACCAAATAATATAGAGATGATTACTCATTTATCTGATTTTCAAATTGTGCACCATATTGGGCTCGGAGTGCTACCATAGCGTGTGGACAAGGTATTTTGTCCAAGTCAAAAACTCTACATGTACAAGTTCTTCTTTGAAGATCAACCATGACAACATCACCATGACTGGTGATACTGAACTTGTAGTTGGCTATTTGATGTGCCAATAACTTATTGTTTGAATTACCGTACTTTGATATTTATTTTTCCATAACAACATCACTTTGACAATCAACATTAATTGTTATTGAATCCTCCATTAATGATATCTAAAGAAATGTGTTTAGAATATTAATAATGATAGAATAGTAAAGTTGAGTGGCTATGTACAACAGCAAAATTATATGCACTATCATTGTCCCAGAAGATAAGCACTTGTTGCAACAGTTAACTCATCTACTGCAGCAGATGACCTATCTGCTGGGTGCATGTTTAAGACCAGTAGCTCAATTCAACAAGTAAATTATCTACTGCAACAGATGACTCATCTGTTGCAATAGCTAAATCATCTGTTGCAACAGATAAGTTAACTGTTGGAAATACTTTAACAGTAGTGGAAACAATCCAACAGTTGTTGTATTCATATACAAGAGGTGTTGGATACACTAGTGAAAACTGTTGAAAAAGCAATAGATATACCAAATGAGAAATTAAATTAAAAATCATTAATTTTACTTAACAAAATCACCTATAAGTAATGTCCACTGATATACAAACAAAATTGGCTCAAAAAATTTGGTTCAATAGTAGTATTAGCGGCAGCTACAACAACAACGTAACGACAAGCAGCAGCAGCAACGGCGGCGGCGGCGGCAGCGACAGCATAAGAAGAAGAAGCAGAAGCAACAGAAGAAGAGGAGGAGGAAAGCAGCAGCAACAACAACAACAACAACAACAATGGAAGAAAAGAAATGAAGAGAGAGAAAGGGAGGAGAAGAAGCGTAATTTTTTCCCTTTTTTTTAGTTTTAGAGTTTTATGTAAATGGACCAAATCTCAAAACTTGGGGATATAAAATTTATTTCCTTAATCCTTAATCTTTAAATAGTCACCCGCACTCAATAATTAAGACTTGAGTTACCTACACTCAATTTTAAAACTTTCGTGCCATCCTTAATTCAATGTCCCAAGTATTAATTGTCATAGTAAGTATTTGTAAGTTGTTCCTCTTTTAAGAGTTCTGAAAAATGCATGTCAAGAAATGCTTAATCATCTCTTGTAATCCAATGTATAATTAAAAATTTTCAACAAAAAATATTTATTATTTTATAAAATCCTTAGTAATTTATATATTTGTATTTTTGTTTTCCTAGTTATGGATATCCCTTATGATTTTCAAAGCTAATCGCTTAACACCCTAATAAAATTAAAATACACTCAAGTTAATATTTTTGTAGATCATATTATAGGGATGTAACTGTTGATTTTAAGATACATGAGGTTTATCTATCATGGAGTCATTTAATTTGTGTAGGATTTTCATCGTATGGGGTGTAAGTACTCACAACAATAATATCACAAGTGGAGTTCAAAGAGGGTCAGATGTATGCAAACCTTACCACATTCATTGAAAGAGGTAGCTAAGGCTTAAGAGAAACTATTTCCGTAAGACTCTCAACTCAAGAGAGCGTTTGATTTTGATTTTAATAGAGATGAATATATCCTTGAGTCATTGTATTTGTGTAAAATTATCTTTAACATAAAGGGCATAAGTACTTGATTTCAAAATACAACATACCCCGTAACATTTATGTTGAGTCGTATTCTAACGGGGTATGCTGAACTTACCCCTTACATTAAATATGTATTCGAGGAAACGAAGAGAAACTGTGATGAGGAAGAGGTGTCAGATCCCTGTGGATGTCATTCTTTTGGTATTCATAATTGGAGTAAAATAAAGGGACGGACAAATTATCTATGGGGGTTCAAACCACGTATCAGGCTCTCTGAAATTCTCAGTTATTAAAAAAAGAAAAAAGAATTACTATCATACTAGCATGAAACTAACTTTCAAATTTTTGCATCAGTCATCACATTTTGAACCAAAATTTGGGAAGTAGGAAACTTCAGAGGAAAAAGGTGGAAGGAGATGTTTATAACACATCTGCTTCTTCAGTCTTGGCGATAACAACATACTCAATCTAATCCAACAAGAGGGATCTAGGGAGTAAGCACGTCGACCTTACCCCAATCCTGGAAGGGTAATCGTCAGTCTTAACAAAAGATCAAATGGATCCCGCTTGTCCACCTCTGCTTTCATCGTGGGATAATATATGTGTATAGATAAAAGTAAAATTGAACTAGCACTAGTACTTACCCAAACACACATTCAATTCTTCCATTAGGCAATAATGAAGGGAAAAAAAGGGAAAGAAGCAAAAACTGTGTCAGCAAATTGCTCTTCACCTTGTACAGATTTGCCCATTTAAGAACCACAACAAGCTTAAAAGACTATACTTTCTCCTGCAATTTACATCAAAGTATAGAACAGCAGCACACCCAAACTACATTCAATTATGTCACGTTCCTTATCTAACACGGCATGCTGCAGGGCCACCTGGGGAACAGTTTGGGTTGGGAGACCGACAACCAGCTGCAGTACCAAGAGAGCTACCATAACGGTGATGTGTTCTGTAATCTGGGACCCTTCCTATGGCAAATCGAACACCGGTTCCAGTTGATGAGGCTTCATTTCTACTTCCACCGCTTGATTGTAGTGGCTCTAAAGTTTCAACCACATCACTCATCAAGGGTCTTGCTTTGGGGTTTTGGCTCAGGCAATAGTATGCCAAACTGCAAGCCTTTTGCGCTGCCCTCACCGAGTACTGATTATCTAATCTAGGGTCTATAATCTGCAGCAATTTTCTCTTGTCGTTAAGCTTTGGCCGAGCCCAATCAACTAGATTTTGTTCCTTACTTGGTCTGGTCTTGTCAACAGACTTCCTTCCGGTCAATAGTTCTAGGAGTACTACACCAAAACTGTAAACATCGCTTCTTGCAGTAAGGTGTCCTGTGTCCACAACATGTTACACAACTTGTGTCAGGTATACCAAACATCAAATAGTACTTACACAATGATCCCTAATTTTGCCTCCCAAATTTGGATTAAAATATATACATCAGACAGATTGAGTACTGGTAGGATACTTCATACAGTTACATGTCAATAAATTTGAACTTTAGGATCTTAGATCAAGAGTCAGATATGTCCATAGTTCTCCAATGGGAAACAATGATATGTGTTGATCATATGGAATCTTCTTCAGGAACCGACACCAATACTATTGCGCAGATAGAGCACTGACTTCAACACCAGACAAAAATCTAGTTTGGTTTTTGAAGTACTGAAGCACCAAAATGGTTATAGTAGAATAGAAGGTTCTGGAAATATCTTAACAAGTTACACCTTTATCCGAAAATGCTGTCGATGGAACCTAAGTTACTTTTAGTCGTCCCTTTTATATTTTCCAGGTAAAACAGTACTTGGGAACCATCCTGGATCTATCATAAGAAACTAGCATGATAAAATCTCTGCGGAGCTAGAGTCATGTGCTGAAAATAGTATAGAGCTTCTACGAACCAGCCCAAGAAGGGGCAAGGGTTCTTGAATCCACAATTGGAACAGATTAATACTGTACTTTTTCTTTGGATTGAATAGCCTTAACCCGATTAAGATCTTCAATTGACTTCAGAGGGTGGTAGCAGAACACAAATCTACATACCACAAGCAATAAGTTCTCTTATTTTTTACATGTAAGCTGTTTCTTTATCAACTCTTTATTTTTCTCTTTTCCAACTTTGGATTGTTTAGAGCATTGTAGTTTTAAGTCCGAATTGGATAATCAAACAAACCAGTCATAACCCTTTTTTGGAGGATTGGGGAGCAGGGTTAGTACTTACCAGTCATAACATATTCCGGAGCTGCATAACCATAGGTACCCATCACCCGAGTTGAGACATGAGTCTCGTCACCTTGTGGCCCTGCTTTTGCAAGCCCGAAATCAGATAGTTTGGCCGTATAATCCTGCAATCACTACCAATCTCATGTTATTCCAATCAAGACAAAGGGATATACAGAAAAACCAAAAAAGAAATAGGGGAAAACAAGAAACGGTAAAACCGGAGAAAATCAAGTGATTACATAATGCAAGTCCTGGAAGTATGACTTACAGAATCCAATAATATATTCGAGGTCTTGAAATCACGATATATAACTGGTCTTTCTGCATTATGAAGGAATGCAAGCCCTTTAGCTGCTCCAAGAGCAATCATCATTCTTGTGGCCCAAGATAATGGAACAGTAGCCCCTGAAAGCCTCAAGAAACACCACAACTTAGTAAGCAAGACCAACATTTATTTCCTTGGAAGCCATAAGAATATAATATCATCATTCATCAGCTTGAAGCCGAGAAGATTTGTTAATTAGGTTGAAGTATCACTGATTCGAAGCGCCAATCACAAAAGTCAAGCATGTTATCCAAACAGAGGCGCACATACAATCAATGGCACCGCTAATCCTCTTTTCTGGCACTGTATTATTCATAGAGCTAATTGTTGCTCTTTGTGCAGCAACACAAGATTTTCCAATTAGATGCATTGCTGGTGGGTTTTACAGGTCTCTTATATTAGAGGTTAGCTAAATTTGTCCTTAGCATTTCTGTAACATTAAATAGAAGACTAGTAGAGTTAGTAATGTGATTCCAATAATAGTATAACTAAGCCTGAAAATTAAGATGATCTCTCAAAATTTACGAAGTTCATCTTCTACAACTATAGAATCTCACATATTTCTTAGGAGCTACATCATTTTCCGAGTGGTAAAAAGCTCGACCACGACAGGTGAAACTGTTGGTATATCTCTAAAGGATCAGGCTGAAGCAAGCAAATGACATCATCAACGTAGCATCATGCAGTGGTTGAACCTCCACCATTCAAGATACTTGAAGCATGAGCTAAAGAAACTCTGATCTCTTCATTCAACACAATCCATGATCAAAGACTTAGGAGACCAGAAAAGACACTACAGACAAGAGATTGGAGGCTCAAATATACCACCACAGGGACTCAAGTTTCCACTTTTGTTGTCCCCACATGAATATTAAGGAATTACGCCTGCTGCATCATGGAGCTCAAACTTGAAAATCTTACACATGGACTGATGAAGATAAGCGTACCCATTTTTATTGTTTTTTTCTAGGGGGAAGGGGGTAAGTTGCTAACAGTTGTTCTTGAGTTGAAAATTTCATATCAGTTTTAATCTAATAATGTTGCTTATGACATGAGATAACTGTGTATAAGCAGTTTATTCTAAGGTGACATAAGCAATGACAATAGAGGCAAAGTTACATAGGGATAACAACAATGCAGAAGCCAATATGCAGTAGGCTAACCAAATATAACATGTACTTGAGATTGTCACTCGTGCACCTAAAGATATCATAGCAATGTTTTAAGCACCATCTTATTCAGTAAACATAGTAGAAATTAAAAAACCATCAAGTTAGTCATGACATAATGCAGCAAAACAAGAGGAACAACATACTTCGGAAGAGATGATTTTCGAGGCTTCCTCTGAACATGAACTCATAAACGAGCAAACGATGGTCATCCTCACAGCAATATCCAATCAATTTGACAAGATTAGGATGCCTAAGCTGTCCAAGAAAGTTAACCTCAGTAAGCCACTCCCTGTGTCCTTGAAGTCCCTCTTTATTAAGGACTTTAACAGCAACCGGGAGAGACTTAAGTCCAACACGGACATTTTCATCAATGTAGCCCTTGTACACAGTTCCAAAACCACCCTCACCAAGTATATAATCAGATCGGAAGCTTTTAGTAATTGTTTCCAGCTCAAAAAGAGTGAAGGCAATTATGTGAGTATACAGAATAGCATTCTTTCTAAAATCCTCTAAGTTTCTCGGAGTCGAAGGATCACTCAGATCTGAAGTAGAGCGACTATGACTGTGCTTCTTCGAGTCAGCACCTATTCTGCTTGCCAACGATATCCCTTGTTGATGCTGAACTGCAGTATCAAACACAAAAAAGGAAATTATGGTCAAGAGATATTTCAAATTAATAGTGAAAACAGATCTGATAAATCAGAAAAGAAATAACCTTGATGATGAGCGTTGGAGACAACAGCAGATTCTTCTCTAGTACCACAATTGCCCATTTGCTACGTTCTTGGGTTTGTTCTCATAGTTAATCTTACCCTCTTCAAATTACTTAAACAATGTCACACTTTTAATACGGTAAGACTAGACAGTCAAAAAAGTAGGAGGAAGAAAACCTTTATAACGCTGACAAGCACGTTGTGGGGGTGGGGGTGTATGTTGGAGATGAAAGGAAGTGGATTAGTGATACACCAACTTTGATGGGTATTTGTGCTGGCTGCTTTAAAAGGGGAGGATAAAGTCCAAATAAACAGTGGTGCAGTGTGCTACACATACTTTCCCAGTCGGGGCCAGTCCCCCCATATTGTATTTGTATATTTAATCCTAAAAATTACAATAAAGATGTATGCGCGTGCTTCACGAACCCTACCCTGCCCTGCCCACCGTAAAAGTTCATGCGGAATACATATTAAACTAGTCGACAACAGAGAGTAGAGCTCGATAGAGGCAACGTGCAGAGGTTGTTTTTGATACATACCGGGTGGAAGATTTAAAAGTTTGGATATTTTGAAGGTTCAAATATGTATACTAATACTCAAAAATTTTGAAGTTTCGTCTAAAAATTAAATCACTCGTCTGTCTTCTTGATTTTATTAGTGTTTTCTCATCTTATTTTAATTTTTATATATATTAATTAGTGTTTTCCCATCTTATTTTAATTTTTATACATTTTATTTATATAATTATACCGATTCTATATGGGGTTTAATGGGTGTCGGAGCACCATAATCTTGAATCTAAGTCCACCTTGGATATTCATCTCAATAAAAAAAAAAAAATCAAATCAATATAGAGAAAGAAATAATGAAAATGAAAATGTCATGTTAAAAATTATTATAAACACTTTGACAGATTATCCTAAACATTAGTTATACCAAGATAAAATGATAATCAAAGTACATAAAAATCATAGATAATACTATGACTAATAATATAGAAGAATAAGTGCGACAACATCTAATTATCTAACTAATCTTCTACTCTAATTTGCATTCTCCATAAATTTCTATTCAAGATCATGTGCTAGGTAAAATGAAACTGGGTCACTTCATATCTAATCACCTCACCTTAATATTTCTTGATCTACCTCTACCTCTCTTAATATCCATAGTTAACCTCTTATACCTTCACATTAGGCAAATTCATGTGTCTCCTCTACATATATCTGAACTAACTCAACCTTATTTCTCCCATTTTTTCTTCTATCACGGTTACTCCTACTTTTTCTTGATATCTCTATTCCTAATCAAATATGAATATGATTTATTTTAATAAAATATCTACTTATATTAGGCACTTCTTAGTCAAAATTTAGTACACGTGATAAACCAATAGCAACCAAGGGCATGCTCAAAGCCTCAAACCATCAACAATTTTGGTGAGGAAAAGTGATAATAATAGATTTATGTTTCAAGATATGTCAATTTTGATTTTTTAAGTTTGCTAAAATTTAATAATTTTAGTACGTGTTAAATATTTATCAAAATCTATGAGTTAGATTTGGGGAAATAGTAGAAAAGCAAAAGAATTAGTGGGAATTGAGAATTTTATTTTATTTTTTTGGTTAAAAGTGGGAATTGAGATTTAGAAGTAAATCTTTTGTAATTTCCGCTGTTTTTGATTTATTTTTACGGCTAGCAGCTTTTGAACCGTAACTTCTAGTATTATTTTCTTATATCATTTTAGTCTCTAATGCAACTTTTCATCTTGCATATTTTAAGATTTAATGAAACTTTTTTAATATTTATGATTGATTTCTCTGTTTCCGTCAAATTTAACAAAATATGTATTTAAAAGATGTTAATTTTTGACAAACTTAAAAGATTAAAATTATCATAGATACTTTAAAAATCTATTTTAAACTTATCCTAAAAATAAGGAACCATTTTTGTCATTTTCTCTCACCAATACCGCTGATGGTTTGAGCATGTTCGCAATAAGCTAACGATTAACCGTGTTGTGGTCCTCCTTGCCAGACAATTAACAACATGAAAATTTATTTCTCTTCTCTCCCTCATGTCCTTTTAAATTTGAACAATTATTATTTATAACATATAAATTTCTTTAATAAAAAAAAACAATTCATCAACCAAAATATATAGAGAATACTTATTGAAGAAATACAACTTCATGGACGATTAGTGAATGATCCATCTATATTTCACGATGCAATATTCGTATTCGTCATTATTTTAATAGTGATAGTCATTACTCAATCAATGAGTAATATATTTTCTAATTAAGAGTCTTTTATCAAACAAATAGTATTATTTATGAACAACAATTTATCTATTAATGTAATTATAATAATTAGTAACATATATATTTTGCTTAATGATTTAAACTCTTTTAACAAAAAGAAAGATTTTTTAGCGTACAAATTAATAGTCATTCATGAAAATATTTTATATATATATATATATATATATATATATATATATATTAATTTAAATTATTTTAAAAATAAAAATTAATAATAATCAACTCTATATATTGTTAACAGCTTTAAGGATATTTCAAATATTTTGACCAAAAAAGTGCTTAAAAGCACTTGTTTATGACTGAAACGTATTACCATTTGGATATAAAAATGCACCAGGTAGATATCAACATTTTATAGATAGTTATTTTAAACAATTATCTAATTGTATAGTATACATAGATGATATATTATTATATACAAAAACTAAAGAAGAACATTTAAAATTATTAGGACAGTTTACAGATATAATAGAAAAATCGGGAATAAGTGTAAGCGAAAAGAAAGCTGAAATTATGAAAAATCAGATAGAATTTTTAGGAATACAAATAGATAAGAGTGGAGTAAAAATGCAACAATATATAGTACAAAAATAATAAATTCGAAAGAAGAATTAGATACAAAAAAGAAATTACAATCATTTTTAGGATTAGTAAACCAAGTAAGAGAATATATTCCAAAATTAGCAGAAACTTTAAAACCACTACTTTTGTGTTTGAATTTAGATTGGATTGAATTAATTATGAGAAGACCATTAAAAAATAGAGAAGCTTTTAGAAAAATTAAAGAATCCTTAATTAGTAATCATTCAAAATATATAAGTCTAAATAAAACAAAAGAAAACCCACAAAGATTAGCTTACCTAATTACCTTAATATCTAGTATTGAAGCAAAATTAATAATCCATTTAAAATCTAGAAGAATGAGACACATACCACCTAATTATGATAAAATTAGATTTAAATATCCACCAAGATATAATAAATATGGTTTGAATGAATAAAATACAAAAATACAAAGAATTAAAGCAAATTATTTCTGAAAAACGTAAAGAATTAAAAGTAAGAATAGAAAGACTACATTATAATATATTTGTCGGAGTTAGTGAAAACTCAATAAATACACAAAAAGATGAAATATCAAAATTAGAATCACAAATAGATAGTTTAGAATATATATATCAACATGACCTATTTAGAATATATATATCAACATGAACTATTCACAATAAAATGAACAAAGAAGAATTTATAATAGATGAAAAAATATATGAAAATCACGTAGGATTAAAAATAAAAATAGTATGTTCTAATCTAGGAAGAAGATATAAGAAAATAGGTGAACATTTATATCTAATGTTAGAAAAAGAAGAATTACAATTAGAAGATAAATTGACAGCTATGATAAGAATAGAAAGAGAAAATGAAGAAATAGATAGGAAAAAGGAAATAGAAAAAATTAAACAACAAACTACAGAAGAAATATGAAAAATAGAAGAAACTAAAAATAGTAGGATTGCTGAATTAGAAAAAGAACTACAAATGTTAAAAGATTTGTATGAACAAAGACAAAAGGAAAAGGAAGAAAAAGATAAAGAACAAAAATTACTAAACGAGATAAATCAATTTAAGGAAAAATTAGAAATAAAAAACAAGGAATTAAAAATAAATAATATAGATGTTGAAGAGATAGATAATTATGATTCAGAAGATAGTGAAACATATACAGAAATATTAACAAATACAAAAAATTTAGAAATCAATGAAAAACAAGAAGTAATTAATGAAGAAAAGTTAGAAAATGTCAACACAGAAATAAATACTCTTGATAAAAAAGAAGATGAAAATATAATACCTAAAACATCAGAAATAAGAAAACCTACATATTATAAGAATAAGTTTAAGAAATATAATCTAAAGAATGAATATGACAAATGGACACCAAAACAAATAGTTAATAAAAATTATAACTTTTTAGACCTAGACTGTGTAATAGATACAGAAAAAACAATACAATTATGAGTAGGATATATGACAAAACAATTATTAGATAATAATATAAACATAACAGATGCACCAAAATATATAGAAAGAATACTAATAGGAACAGTGAAATTATGATTTTCAAATCTAACTGAAAATAGCAAGAAGGTATTAAGAACTAATAAATCTATAGAAGGAACATCATCAACAACAACTAAACTAACACCAATAGAATTATTAAAAAAATATGAAACAACTATAAAAGATGAATTTGGTAGTATGACAACAATAGAAGAAGAACAAGATGAAGAAAAAGATACAAATAGGAATTTAATGTTAAAATTAGCAATATATAATATGTGTTATATAGATTTCGACTGCTTTGTACCTTGTCTTCATCCTTTTGTGTGCTCTCATTTTTTAAAGTCTTTGTTGGGTCACATTATTATTTTTTTTCCATTTCATACTTAATCTTGATTTATGATGTCCAAATTTTTTTTATCATAATCTGATTACGAGTCATGATGGCACCTACTATATTCTGCCAGTAGGTAAGTCAAACCGCAACCTAGAGCTAAACACAATGGGTTGATTTGGTGAAAAATGCCCAATTTAGGTATCTCAATAATACAACTCCAAATAAACAAAGTATTTGAAATAGATAAAAGATAGACAATACATAAAAATCCATCCCACGACCTGTTAGAGCTAGTACAAGAGCATCTAGTCATGATACAACTTGAGTTCTAGAATAGTCAATGACATATGTTTCAAAACAAAAGACTAAACATGAAAGATAGAAGGAAATAGTCGACTCCGATTCTAAGAGATCACCCTATCTTCAAAAATCAACACAGCACGAACATCGATCAACAGAGGCAACTAGTACTTAAAACTGCACCAAAAAGGTATAAAAATATAGTATGAGTACTAAAACAACGGGTACTTAGTAGGCATCATCGAATAACTGAGATAAATTATGATATAAGTATAATAAAATGCGAGATAACATAACTAAGTCAAAATAGAGATGAACTTGAATAAATTCCAAAATCATTATGCATAAATAAGTAAATAAACCAAAATAACAACGTAACATAAAGCATCAACACAGGAAATCATAACTATAGAATTGTCCCTCATATGTCAATTAGTGCAGAAAAGTAAATAACCCATTGCAAGTCCCCATAAGCCTGAGGGTACAAACAAGATAAATAACCCACCGCCGTCATTTATCAACTCTCATGATGCAACTAGTATTCATCTATACCACATTTACCATCGGTTATTCATAGTCATTATTTGTAGATAAATCAACATTTATCAACTAGTCATTGTCTATCAACTAATCATCAGTTATCATGCCACATTATAACCATTTTCTCATTTTTCATATTTAATTAAAATCACTATTATCAATCTCATACCCCAATATTGTTATATCATAATAAGTATCTCATCACAATATAATACATATATCCAGACATGAACCGTATGAATATTCAACAGTATCATCATAAATATCATTATCAACATCATCTTCCACATCATTATCAATATCATCAATATTATAGCCATCCTCCGGACTTATACCGGGTATCAATACTAGATATCATCATCATTTTCCAAACTCAAACCAATATTATGTATAATTTATAGTATAGGCAATATCTGAACTCGAACTGATAAGTATATCATCATTATCATGGCCAATAACTGTCATGATACGAATCAGGATCTGGCCGTGAAGGGTATCTTAAGTCTCACATGGATCGGAGATCACCCTTTGTACCTAACCAAAGTAAACCAAATACACCATACCCCAAAGTAGGATGAATTTTGAGCATATATAAAGATAAGTGAATATTAACTTAGAAGATATTAAAATAAGTCTACAACAAAAAAGAATCGATACTGGTATCAATGCCAATACCAATACCAACATCGATACCAATACTGACACTGCCCATGCCAATAGTAGTCTGACAAATCTTCAAATCAAAACCGAGGAATATTTAGTCGGGATATGCCCCTGACTATAGTGAAAGACCAAATCCAAAGAAATAATCAAATGTAAAGAAAACCATAAACATGAAAAAAGGTCTTCCAAAGTATGGAAGCTCACCACTTCAATCTGACTCGCTATCTGATCTCGAATCCAACTCACTAAGCAGGAGGAGTAAAAGTATGACCAGTTCCTGCATTGCATAGGGATACAATGCCCAAAGACGGTTAGCGAGGTGAATGCTAGTATGTAACTCGAGGATAAGGATAACATAATGATATGATCAATATTTTAAAATCATTCAAAGCCAGTGCATATAATCAAA